>NW_028160586.1:0-59101 GCF_964263955.1 Coregonus lavaretus | reverse complement strand
GCCACTGTCCTTACAGTGTCCATTACAATAAACCATTTAATGGTACTGTCAGAGTCACGCATCACTGTGCCAAATGACAAGGTATCTTACAGTAGAGTTGTGTACCATTTACCCAGGTAACAGGAAATATGCTCTATGTGGGTTTACTTCTATCCAACCTGGTCCGACGTAGCTTATATGTGAATTACAGTAGACAGTGACAGGAAATATGCTGTAAACTGTTAGGAACTCAAATCAAGTGAATGTCAATATGATTAAACAGAAAAGTTGTTCTCCCGGTTGTCCTACTCTGAGAGAAGAGAGGTGTGTGTGAGTCATAAATATGCTGGACGGATTCAGATTCTGTCACAGATAAAACCCCACGTTGTCTCCAAAAGATGCACTCTCTGTTTGTCTTCTTCTTACTGTGCATTTAATCAAAATCAAATCAAATTGTATTTATCACGTGCCGAATACAACTGATGTAGACTTTACAATGAAATGCTTGCTTACAAACCTTTCCCAACGATGCAGAGTTTAAAAAAAATAACAATACAAATTTAAATAGTAACTAACACAAGAGGAATAAAATAAAATACACATCACAACATCCTACAGAATTGATCCATTCAAAAAAATGATTGTCCTTGTATTAGCAACTGAATAACACTGAGTTGCTTAGTTTAGCATATTTATGCTCACATTGTTTTGTTTGCCCCCTTCATGACTAAGCTAACGATGATTTCAATTAGTCTTCAACACACTTCAACAACAAGACTTCACACCTCGTTGTGTATGTAGCTAAAGCAAGGCCTTGTCAGTGCCACTGCTACAGCTCAACACGCCAGCTCAATTGTGTTTTGTCTGAATGCAGGAGAATGAATGATTTACATTTACATTTTAGTCATTTAGCAGACGCTCTTATCCAGAGCGACTTACAGTTAGTGAATGCATACATGTTTTTTGTATTTTTTTCATACTGGCCCCCCGTGGGAAACGAACCCACATCCCTGCCAAACCCTCCCCTACCTTGGACGACGCTGGACCAATTGTGCACCGCCCATGGGTCTCCCGGTCTCATGATGTACATGATGTGTGTGAGGAGGCAGCGGGGTAATCTGGAGATACTGTCCATTGTCCATGCCTTAATCCAGGAGGGCTAAAATACAATCTCTCTCTGTGTGTGTGTGTTTGTGTGTGTGTGTGTGTGTGTGTGTGTCCAGGAGGGGACTTTGTGTTTAATGTAATCCAGGAAGGGGTACGTAAGAACAGATTGACTACTACTCCATATTCAACTCTCCTCCTGTCCAGTAGCTTTAGGCCGGGAAGAAAATATACTGTTACACTGAACGTTTAATTCAGGGTAGAAACACACACACACAAACGCGCAAGCACACACGCATGCACACGCACACACACACACACACACACACACACACACACACACACACACACACACACACACACACACACACACACACACACACACACACACACACACACACACACACACACACACACACACACACACACACTGACAGACCACACAGCTCTTCCCATAACACGTTCTTCACATTCCAGAACCAAACCAGCCTCTAAATCATCAAGGTTTCTCTGGCATGGCTGTTTATTTGGGGTGTCTAAAATGACATGTCAGGGAAAACTAGCAGTACAGGGTCATTTCTGTCTGTGTTTTGTGAAGGAGTGCAGGGAACTAAACAAGCTGAAGAGCCCACTTGGGTTGCTGGAAAATCTACCATGTGAACACAACTATATGAGAGAGGATACATCAGTGGAGGCTGCTGAGAGGAGGACGGCTCATAATAATGGCTGGAATGGAATGGCTGGAATGGAGTGTAATGGAACAGAAAGGAATCATTAGGACACATTGTTCATTAGCAGGTGTCATATGAAAAACTCCACCATTCTTCATGTGACTCCTTGATCTACAATGACACAATACAAGAAAAAAGCCCATGAAACTAGTAAACATTATGGAAAATTAAGGTTAGTACTCAGACATGCTGTAACCAGAAACAGCTGTTACAATTCTCCCCCTAACCTCTGACCGTCTAATGGCCTAACTGGAAGATGGCTGTTTGTTTTTTCTTCAGAAGTGGATCAACACAGGAGGAAGTGGAGCACTATTGGCCAACGGAGGAGGGCGGAGAAGGGTTTGTTGTTGCGGACTGACTCCCTTGTTTTTGCAGAGTCAGCCCACTCAAAATGTGACTGTGAGTTTCTGATGCCCTGGGCGACTGTCTGGGGGGGACAGGATGACCCAGATAGTGAACTGTATGCACAGTGTAACGTAACAATAAGTTTGGTCCTTTAAGGAGAGGACAAGTAATGTCATGATACTGTATGTCAAACATCTCACTCACAACGTTGAGTCTGATGGTAAATCAGATTTCTTCACAGACATGCTATGAAGTGGCCAATCTGACTTCCTCTTCCCCTCTCTCACTTCCTCTGGAAACCATCAGAATGCAGACCATTCAGAACCACCTGACTGTGTCATACCTATCCTCTATTTTTGGTGTCCACGTTGCTTTTATCACAAGAAAGTGGCTTTGACTCATATCTTCCTGAGGTTATTCTCAGGAATCTAATAGCAGATGTTGCTCAGTGAAATTGTTTCGTTTAACACCCCTGAGCAGATTTCGGTCTGATTCAGCAAATCATTTTCAGGAAACAGTAGTAGCTCAGAGCTATCAAATAATGTGTTTTAACCTTAGAAAAATACTGTACAGGTGGTTGAATACAGAATAGCCCTATAGGCTGATGTTGGATTTACGGGTCCATCAATCTTGCCAGCGTTGGCTAATTCTGTGGAGAATGGACTTGCAGTGGTAGTAAAATATGCGTTTTTTATTGCCACCGCAATACAGAGCTATGAACTTGGTATGGCTGAAGATAGAGGTACATTCTGTAAGGTTTGTGATGACGTCTTTTGTACATTGTGGTTCTGAGAAGCTTCCTCACATGACTCACACCAGCACTTAACCTGAACTGAGCAATACACAACCATTAGACCACCATAACTATTTGTAACCGTTGTATTTATAGCCATTACACATTCATAGCCACTTGATGCTTTAGTATTGTTTAAAGCCAGAGATATGGATAAAGCGGCTTAAATTGATCATCCTGTTGTTATAGGAAATGTCCTGCATAGCAGGAAATGCAAACGTGTAGTGAATTCAAGGTTTAAAAGGCTTCTAAAGTTTGTAATTTCCACTTAAAAATGTCAGACTTGATTTACCAACGAAAAATGTATCAACACAAATATGTCCATTAATTATAATCCACACAATAATTCCAATTTCATGTGCTGCAGGATTATTTTCCTGCTGTGAGAAACTGATCAGATTCAGATCCTAGCTTTAAGGTCAATCATTTTGTATAACATAGTAAAGAAAATTACTTGCATTTTAATCCATTAATCATAATAATCCTAATCTAAATAAATCGCCAGCTCAAACGCAAATGGCATTCCTCAACCAAATAGACCCCAAAGCTGGTTTTAAACAACACTTGCATGTGAGAGCCTGACCCATGACCCATTTCAGACCTTTCCTCTGGCCTTCCATTGGGTAATGAAATTATCAGTTGCATGGCGCCTGTGGATCAACCTTCTCTCAACATCTGCCTCGCATTAAGATTAGAGAGAATTAGAAGACTTCAATCAGATTTCACATCTCAGAATCGCTGGGCATCTATCTACGCATCACTGGCTGGAGGGTTTATTTCATTCTCATTTTGGAAGGGCAGGGGTGGGGCTTGATGAAGATCCTGATACTTAACTTACCCTTCTGATGACCAGTAAGATCAAATCTATTGACGGAGCGGTGAATGGAGGGCCAGGGATTTTACCAGTCTAATCCCATTGGCAGTATCCTGATCTGGACTACCAAATCCCAGGCCAAGGAACCAAACCTTTCCCCCCACCCCCATGTTGAGTCCCCAGTCACACCAGCCCCCATGTTGAGTCACCAGTCACATCAATCCTATGTTGAGTCCCCAGTCACACCAGTCCTATGTTGAGTCCCCAGTCACACCAGTCCTATGTTGAGTCCCCAGTCACACCAGTCCTATGTTGAGTCCCCAGTCACACCAGCACCCATGTTGAGTCCCCAGTCACACCAATCCTATGTTGAGTCCCCAGTCACACCAGTCCTATGTTAAGTCCCCAGTCACACCAGTCCTATGTTGAGTCCCCAGTCACACCAGCCCCCATGTTGAGTCCCCAGTCACACCAGTCCTATGTTGAGTCCCCAGTCACACCAGTCCTATGTTGAGTCCCCAGTCACACCAGCCCCCATGTTGAGTCCCCAGTCACACCAGTCCTATGTTGAGTCCCCAGTCACACCAGCCCCCATGTTGAGTCCCCAGTCACACCAGTCCCATGTTGAGTCCCCAGTCATACCAGTCCTATGTTGAGTCCCCAGTCACACCAGACCCCATGTTGAGTCCCCAGTCACACCAGCCCTATGTTGAGTCCCCAGTCACACCAGCCCCCATGTTGAGTCCCCAGTCACACCAGCCCCCATCCCATTCCCCTGGCCTCCCGTCTGTCATGTCCCAGCCCCACTGCCCTACATTGCTGGTTTATAAACCCAGGCCATCTGCGCCCCTGTCTAGCGCCCACAAAAATGACTCCTGCTATGCATGGGCCCTAATCTATCCCTTTTCCACCTAATCCAGTCCACAGGATCCAGTGGTGGAGCAGTTCAATGTCCTCCCACTAAGACACATACCAAGTTGTTTAACTTAGTCAGCCTGGCCTCATAGACTAGATCGTGGACTTCAGGAAACACCAGAGGGAGTAACCCACTATCCACATCGACGGGACAGCAGTGGAGAAGGTAGAAAGTTTTAAGTTCCTCGGCGTACATATCACTGACAAACTGAAATGGTCCACCCACACAGACAGGCGCAACAGCGTCTCTTCAACCTCAGGAGGCTGAAGAAATTTGGCCTGTCACCTAAAACCCTCACAAACTTATACAGATGCACAATTGAGAGCATCCTGTTGGGCTGTATCACGCCTGGTATGGCAACTGCACCACCCACAACCGCAGGGCTCTCCAGAGGATGGTGCTGTCTTCACAACGCATCACTGGGGGCAAACTACCTGCCCTCCAGGATACCTACAGCACCCGATGTCACAAGAAGGCCAAAAAGAAAATCAAGGACAACTACCACCCGAGCCACTGCCTGTTCACCCCACTATCATCCAGAAGGCGAGGTAAGTACAGGTGCATCAAAGCTGGGACCGAGAGACTGAAAAACAGCTTCTATCTCAAGGCCATCAGACGGTTAAACAGCCATCACTAGCACAGAGAGGCTGCTGCCTACATACAGACTTGAAAATCACTGGCCACTTTAATAAAGGGAACACTAGTCACTTTAATAATGCAACTTTAATAATGTTTACATATCTTGCATTACCCATCTCATATGTATATATTGTATTCTATACTATCTATTGCATCTTAGCATATGCCACTCTGATAATGACATTGCTCACCCATATATTTATATATTCTTATTCCATTCCTTAGGATTAGGTATTTGTTGTGGAACTGTTAGATATTACTTGATAGATATTGCTGCACTGTCGGAACTAGAAGCACAAGCATTTCACTACACTCGCAATAACATCTGCTAACCATGTGTACGTTGTCACACCCTGGCTCTGGGACTCTATATGTTGAGCCAGGGTGTGTTCATTCTATGTGTTAGATGTCTATGTTGGTAGTTCTAGTTGTGGTTATTTCTATGTTGGCTAGAGTGACTCCCAATCAGAGGCAACGAGTGTCAGCTGTCGTTGGTTGTCTCTGATTGGGAGCCATATTTAAACTGTCTGTTTTTCCTTTGTGTTTGTGGGTTCTTGTTCTGTGTTGGTCATTGTTACAGTGGACTTCACGAGTCGTTTCTTGTTTTGTTGGTTGTCTATTATCACTAAAGATAATAAAGTTTAAACATGTTCGTTCATCACGCTGCGCCTTGGTCTATTCCCTACGACGATCGTGACAGAAGAACCCACCAAGTAAGGACCAAGCAGCGCGTCCCGGGGCAGAACTTGGACTGGACATGGGAGGAAGCGCCGGGAAAGGCCCTGGCGAAAGAGGAGCAGCGGCGTCAGCAGTGTCAACGTCGGACAGGCGAGAGGCAACCCCAGAAATTTTTTAGGGGGGGGCACACGGCATGGACGACGGGGCTGACGGAGGCAGAAAAGGGGCGGATTCAGAAGGCCACCAGGTTACGGGGGCCACTGGTCAAAGCAGGGAAGGAAGGTGTAGAGGCACGGCGAGAGGTACTGGGGTGTGTTACCAGTCCGGTCCGGCCCGTTCCAGATCCCGAGGTAGAGCCAGTGGTGTGTGTCCCCAGTACGGTCCGGCCTGTTCCGGCCCCTCGCACCAAGTGTACGGTGCGCGTCGCCAGCCCGGTCCGGCCTGTCCCTGCTCCTCGCACCAAGCCTACGGTATGCGTCGCCAGCCCGGTCCGGCCTGTCCCTGCTCCACGCACCAAGCCTACGGGGTGCGTCGCCAGCCCAGTCCGGCCTGTCCCTGCTCCACGCACCAAGCCTACGGTGTGTGTCGCCAGCCCAGTCCGGCCTGTCCCTGCTCCACGCACCAAGCCTACGGTGTGCGTCGCCAGCCCAGTCCGGCCTGTCCCTGCCCCACGCACCAAGCCTACGGTGTGCGTCGCCAGCCCAGCCCGGCCTGTCCCTGCTCCATGCACCAAGCCTACGGTGTGCGTCGCCAGCCCAGCCCGGCCTGTCCCTGCTCCACGCACCAAGCCTACGGTGTGCGTCGCCAGCCCGGTCCGGCCTGTCCCTGCTCCACGCACCAAGCCTACGGTGTGCGTCGCCAGCCCAGTCCGGCCTGTCCCTGCCCCACGCACCAAGCCTACGGTGTGCGTCGCCAGCCCAGCCCGGCCTGTCCCTGCTCCACGCACCAAGCCTACGGTGTGCGTCGCCAGCCCAGCCCGGCCTGTCCCTGCTCCACGCACCAAGCCTACGGTGTGCGTCGCCAGCCCGGTCCGGCCTGTCCCTGCTCCACGCACCAAGCCTACGGTGTGCGTCGTCAGCCTGGTAAGGCCCGTTGCTGCTCCACGCACCAAGCCTACGGTGCGCGTCGCCAGCCCGGCCCGGCCTGTTCCTGCTACTCGCACTAAGCCAGGGGTGCGAGTCGTCAGCCTGGTAAGGCCCGTTCCTCCTCCACGCACCAAGCCAGGGGTGCGCGTCGTCAGCCTGGTAAGGCCCGTTCCTCCTCCACGCACCAAGCCAGGGGTGCGCGTCGTCAGTCCAGCACAACCTGTGCCTGGGTCACCGGTGCCTGGTAAGGTACCGGTCAACTGCTCCACTACGGAGCTGAAGCTAACCGCTCCTGCTACGTCCAGTTCAGCTCCAGCCAGCGGGGCCAGACTGGACCAGGGGTGCTATGGGGGGTTTATTGGAGGGTGGTGGGCAAGGCCGGAGCCAGAACCGCCGCCGAGGAGGTATGCCCACCCAGCCCTCCCCTGTTTTGTTCAAGTTGAGGCGCGGTCGCAGTCCGCGCCTTTAGGGGGGGGGGTACTGTCACACCCTGGCTCTGGGACTCTATATGTTGAGCCAGGGTGTGTTCATTCTATGTGTTAGATGTCTATGTTGGTAGTTCTAGTTGTGGTTATTTCTATGTTGGCTAGAGTGACTCCCAATCAGAGGCAACGAGTGTCAGCTGTCGTTGGTTGTCTCTGATTGGGAGCCATATTTAAACTGTCTGTTTTTCCTTTGTGTTTGTGGGTTCTTGTTCCGTGTTGCTCATTGTTACCGTGGACTTCACGAGTCGTTTCTTGTTTTGTTGGTTGTCTATTATCACTAAAGATAATAAAGTTTAAACATGTTCGTTCATCACGCTGCGCCTTGGTCTATTCCCTACGACGATCGTGACATACGTGACCAATACATTTGATTTGATTAGATTTTGTTTGATTATGTTTGGTATGGTGACAGATGACTAGTTAAGGCAAAAACGTGAAGGTGCGAGTTCAAATCTCATCATGGACAACTTTTCAACTACATAACTTTTTAGCTACTTTGCAACTACTTAGCATGTTAGCTAACACTTCCCCTAACCCCAACCCTAACCTTAACCTTTTTAGTTAACCCTTCCCCTAACCCTAACCTTAACCATTTAACCTTACTCCTAAACTTAACCCTAAGCTTAACCCTAACCCTAACCACTAGCTTAGCTAACATTAGCCAGCTAGCTAACGTTAGCCACCTAGCCATCTAGCTCAAATTCGTAACATATTGTACATTTTGTACATTTTTAACATATTGTAGGTTTTGCGAATTCATAACATATAATACGAATTGTAATTCATAACATATCATACGAAATGGGGGATGGACATCCACAAATTAATACATACCATACGAAACGTAACATATCATACTAAATGGGGTGTCTCGGATTTACATACAGAATAATATGATAATAAATAATGCTCTGAGACCAGGTTGACCTAGTGTATGGTCCAATTTATAACACTTGTTGGAGCAATCAGTAAATGAGCAAAGTTCCATGCTTCCACAAGTCTATTCAACTCAGTACTTTCTGAGTAGAATATCACAAAACAGCTTTAGAATCAGCGTCTGACTGAGCACCATATGGCACTACTCTGCAAAATGTTTACAAATTGAATGCGTTGTAACCTAGTCCAACAGTTGAAGCATGGAAGTGCAGACTGCCTACATTTGAAGTTAGTTAGAGGTATCAGGTTTAAAACATGTTTTGATGTACTACAACAGGGTTCTTCAATTCCGGTCCTGGAGGGCCGAAACACCTCTGTTTTTCATCCTCTCCTTCTAATCAGGGGCTAATTCAGACCTGGGACACCAGGTGAGTGCAATTAACTACCAGGTAGAAATAAAAAACAGAAGTGTTTCGGCCCTCCAGGACAGGAATTGAAGAACCCTGTACTACAACATAGTTAAGTCTTTTGTTTGGGTTCTCCAATCTTGTATCTAACACATGTTCTCTGTGATAAGACCCAGACAACCTTTCAATCTTCTTATCGCAAAGGATTTGATTTCAAGCCCATGAGGATGTAGACAAAACATTTTGGTTATTTTGGTGTCAGAAATAATCATGGAAAAAGGCTAAGTATAGATAAAACCAGGGTTCATCTTAAGGCTTTGGATTTAAACAAATATTTGATTGATAATGCTTCACTTTTAAGAGACGTGTCTGTTGCTAATAAAGATATTTACTATGCCATCACACAAGCTTTGTGTTCACATCTGTTCTTCCAGGAGTGTTTACCTGTTGGCCACAGCTGAAGTTTGTGGTAGTTAAAGATGCAGTCCGGGATCTTAAGCATTTACAAATTCGTAACATATCATACGAAATGGATGACGTAGTACACAATTGTGCAACATCTGAGACCCATTTTGGCTCGTGAGCACTACTTTCAAAACTACTGGCTGAAATGATACAGAACCTTTGGAGCATCACTTTAAGGCTTTATTGAGTTCTGAGGAAATCCAGTCAGTGAGATGCCCTTTAATACCACCCTAGCTAACCAGTGCTCTCCATTCTCTGTGCTGTGTAAAGAAGGGCCACAGTTTTAAGTTGCCTGCAGCCATGGTCCTTCAAGACAATCAGCCTCGATTGGCCTTCAAAGATACACAAAAATAAACATGTGCACGCACGCACGCACACACACGCACCCACCCACACACACACACACACTTGACAAGGTGAAGAGTGATCTCTATTTATAGGGATGACCTTTTGAGAAACAACAATCAGCGTCTGAAGGTGAACACTTGATGTAAGGGCTCTGATCTTATCAGTGGGGGAGGATGGCAGAGGCATTTGGGGGTGAAGGGGGTTGTGATTAGTCCTTGAAGGAGAGAGAGGGAGCGAGAGAGGGGAGAGAGAGAGGGGGAGAGAGAAAGAGGGAGAGAGAGAGGGGGAGAGAGAATGAGAGAGAGAGAGAGAGAGAGAGAGAGAGAGAGAGAGAGAGAGAGAGAGAGAGAGAGAGAGAGAGAACAAGAGAGAGAAGAGAGAGAGAAGAGAGAGAGAGACAGAGAGAGAGAGAGAGAGAGAAAGAGAGACAGAGAGAGAGAGAGAGAGAGAGAGAGAGAGAGCGAGAGAGAGAGAGAGAGAGAGAAAGAGAGAGAGAGAGAGAGAGAGAGAGAGAGAGAGAGAGAGAGAGAGAGAGAGAGAGAGAGAGAGAGAGAGAGAGAGAGAGAGAGAGAGAGAGAGAGAGAGAGAGAGAGAGAGAGAGAATGAAACAGTCACATGTGGAGTGAGGGGATTGACATGCTTTCACATTAGCCATGGGGCTGTGTATGTGTTGGAGTGGGTTGGATAGTTTATTGATCAGTATTATGTTATCTACAGGCATGTGAGAAAGATAGGGGAGCGTGAGAGACGCAGGGAGAGTGAGAGAAACAGGGAGAGTGAGAGACAGAGGGAGAGTGAGAGAAACAGGGAGAGTGAGAGACACAGGGAGAGTGAGAGAAACAGGGAGAGTGAGAGAAACAGGGAGAGTGAGAGACACAGGGAGAGTGAGAGAAACAGGGAGAGTGAGAGAAACAGGGAGAGTGAGTGACAGAGGAGAAAGTGGCTTTGGTCCAACAAAAGGCTACATTCTGTTGTAAACTAGAGCATTAGACCATTCACTCACTGGTCTACACACACACACACACACACACACCACACATACACACACACACAATGCCTCCTTTGGACCCCGTGAAGTGAGGTCATGCTCTAGTCTATAAGCTGATTTCCGGTGTAGTTGCGCAAGAGCCTTGTGTTATACCGGGCCAGGGGTGCATTTTAACACTACTGCTGGGTGGGATTAGCAGGAGTCATGCTGCAGGGACTATTCTGTGATTACTCCATCCTATTCCCGGACAGATTTCCTTTTTTCATCAACCATGATAGGAGATTGTGAGAAGAGACTGCGGGAGAAAGAGATGAATCTTGAGACAGTAGACCCGCTACCCTCTGTCTCTTTCTGCTCAGACTTTCTGCTCAGTCTGTGCAGTGAATAGTGAGAGTCTGTCCTGAGAAAGAACAAGGAGAGAATCAAAGTCTACACTTGACAGGTTCATCACACGTCCAACTGTAACCAAATCTACACAAAAATATAAATGCAACATTCCACAGGCCACAATCAATAGCCTGATCAACGCTATGCGAAGGAGATGTGTTGCGCTGCATGAGGCAAATGATGGTCACACCAGATACTGACTGGTTTTCTGATCCACGCCACTACTTTTTTTTAAGGTACTGTATCTGTGAACAACAGATGCATATCTGTATTCCCAGTCATGTGAAATCCAGAGATTAGGGCCTAATGAATTTTCTTCAATTGACAGATTTCATTATATGAAATGTAACTCTGTAAAATCTTTGAAATTGTTGCATGTTGCATTAATATTTTTGTTAAGTGTATTTACATGTGTTGTTAACCCCTAAAATACACACAGTCATATTGACTGACCACTTTAATGAAGCAAACATGCTGACAAATCTTTGGAGATATACTTTACATGGTTTGGTGTCAATTCAGTAGTGACTCAGTTTAATTAAAATATTTGTTTTAGGGGGAAATTAAAATAATGGTGTTCCCTTCCGTGTTCCCTGGCTGTAGTGACATGCCTGGGTTAGCAAGAGGAGGACTGAGGCCAACCATGGAACAGACAATTGAACTTGGCTGTTAAATAGTATTGTAATGAGGCGTAATCATTACCCTTTTTTTCACTACTATCCTCTAGCCTTTCTATTCATAAAGTCCCAGACCCAGACATCCAGGGGCATTGAATCCTTGTTTAGCTCTCCAGCCAAGCCCTCACCCAATCCCACCACACAGCTATCTACACCTAATCCCTCCCAATGCTAACAACAACAAATCACAGAGACAAAAGTACTGACTACATGTCTTTCAGTCCAAATGGTTCCCAAATCTGTGTTACGTGTGACTCAGAACTCGAGCCGCTTAACAATGTTTGATACTGCTTAATACCTCAAAATACAGGGCACTGTGCTTTGGTTGTTGGACATGTTGATAAAGACAGAAATTGTACCAAGGAAACAAAGAATAGCAATTTTGTATAAAGGTTGTCCTGAGATAACATAAGAGAATAGATGTCCATGCCATAGAACATTGCCAATGTTGCTGGAGAAAAACGTATTTCAGGCACAACAATCTTGTCTATTCATATTGGTGTAGGCCTATCCTAGAGTGTGTGAAAGTGGAAAGGGGGCTTAAGCGATAAGCTTCCTCAGATATTCTTGGAAACCTAAGAGGGTCACCAAAGGTTGCAAACAACAAGTGGCCATTTTGTTTTTGATGAGACAGACTATTACATCACAGGTATAATATTTTCCACCCTATAGCCCAGACGTAGATTTTATCTTCGTATAATTTTCTAGTCTATTGATATTTTTTTGTGAGATCTTAAGGGTCATTTGAATATCATGACATAATTAAAGATGCACTCCAGAATCTTAAACACAACAAATGTGTAACATATAGTATAGTACGAATTGGATTCGTAACATATCATACGAATTGCACAGGATGTAACACATACGAAATGGATGACTTAGTACACTATTTGATGACATAGTACACAAAAAACGGGGACCACTTTTGGCTCGGTGAGCACCACTTCCAACTGAAATTATACAAAAGTTTGAGAATGCATCTTTAATTTTCTAGACATCACTTAACTTGTAGCCTAACACCCCCTCCCATACACCCCCACTTTCTACAGCCTGTAATTTCCACATGAGTGTCTCGCACACTAAACTCGTGCCTTCATTCCTTATTTTCTATGATGACATCAATACTTGGTAGGCCTACAGCTTGGGCTTTAGATAGATGGAGCCGTCGAGTTACAGAGCCGGGGAGCAGCCTATCCAGTCCCCAGCTGCAAGGTCTGTAATAACCGAAGTCTCGGAGAAGAGAGGAGAGCGAGAGGGACTCAATGGGGAGGCAATGAAACGGACTCATCCGCGTAACTAGACACTACCAATTCAGTTCAGTGTTCAGAGCATGCGAGAGCACAGCTAGACCAACCCCATTCAGGTCTAACTACAAAGGAGTAGAGAGGGAGAAAACTGAAGTGTTCCAACGTAGGGAGGCGGCGAGAAAAGGGGCAAGACATAGCCTACTGACGGCTTTCGAGCTTTACGGCCATATACGGCGATTCTTGGCATCAGCCTATTGTGTAAAATTACGGATTTATAACTGGGTGAAGTCGTGGGTAGTAATCGACAGTCCTATCCTTCACAATGAAGAAAAACAATTCAGCAAAACGGGTAAGGTTCTGAAACGATGCCAGTGATGATCACTTCAGCTACAATGTAATAACGGGTTTGTGGTTAGCTGCTATTCAAAAGAATGTAACAAAAAGCTACAATGTAACGAGTGTTGTGTTTAATAAACACGTCAATGATACTTGATACATTACTGACTCGGTTACTTTGTAGCGAAGTCTGTGTCCAAACTCCAAAGTGATGCATTTGTTAGACATGCTGCTTTGCTTTCTTTATTCATAGTGGGGGTCATTCTCCAGTTAGCCTATCTTAACTTGATTAACACAATGATATTCGACTAGAGATCTAGCAATGTAGAGTTTAAAAGTGTTCTGATGAAATGCTTGTTGTGGATGCTGTAAAATACAAACCTTTTTGTGTATAACGGAATCAGAGGCCTTTAAAACTAGCCTTATTCTTGGAATGCAATTAGCTAACGTGGTCGGTGTAGCCTAACTGAGATCATGAGATGGTGACAAAAACACTAGCCCAAGAAAAACGGTGCGCGCAAGGAATGTGACAGCATCTACATGACAAAGGAAATGACAGGGGGCTGAGTCGCCTCACTAAAAGACTCTCCTCTTTTTCTTGTCTGTTCATTCCCCGTTTAGAATCTAAACGAGGTGCTCTGACAATTTCATGTCTTAACTGCTACTTTGTTGCTTTCATTGAATATGCAGGGACCCCAGGACACAAACCAGCATCCCACGCAGCCAGACAAAATCGGTTGGATTCGCAAGTTCTGTGGCAAAGGGATATTTAGGGAGATATGGAAAAATCGTTTTGTAATACTCAAAGGGGACCAACTTTACATCTCAGAGAAAGAGGTAAGTAACTTCTCTTCATTGAACAGCTAACATTTACACACCTTGACATTTTTTGGAGCATTGAACACTTATTTTTTTACTTTTCAAATGCAAACAGAACCAGCACATTTCCTCTGTTCTGGATCCACTCAGACTGACTGGACCAAATCAGCATCTCCAAAGCTTTGTGTGTGTGTGTGTCTGTGTACTAGGGTGTGCTTGAGGCTGGGCTTTTCCCATTTAAAAAATCGCAGGTTCACTTAAGGCTTCACATAAATCTCTGTATCCTCCTGCCAAACCTCATCTATCATCCCTCAGGGGCTGGTGTGCCAACAGGGTTCTGACTTTTTCTCTCTCTCCTCTCTCTCCTCTCTCTCTCTCCTCTCTCTCTCCTATCTCTCCTCTCCTCTCTCTCTCTCTCTCTCTCTCTCTCTCTCTCTCTCTCTCTCTCTCTCTCGCTCAATCAATATTAACAGTAAACATTACACTCAGAAGTTCCAAAAGAATAAAGACATTTCAAATGTCATATTATGTATATATACAGTGTAACAATGTGCAAATAGTTAAAGTACAAATGGGAAAATAAATAAACATAAATATGGGTTGTATTTACAATGGTGTTTGTTCTTCACTGGTTGCCCTTTTCTTGTGGCAACAGGTCACAAATCTTGCTGCTGTGATGGAACACTGTGGTATTTCACCCAGTAAATAAGGGAGTTTATCAAAATTGGGTTTGTTTTCGAATTCTTTGTGGATCTCTGTAATCTGAGGGAAATATGTGTCTCTAATATGGTCATACATTTGGCAGGAGGTTAGGAAGTGCAGCTCAGTTTCCACCTCATTTTGTGGGCAGTGTGCACATAGCCTGTCTTCTCTTGACAGCCAGGTCTGCCTACGGCGGCCTTTCTCAATAGCAAGGCTATGCTCACTGAGTCTGTACATAGTCAAAGCTTTCCTTGAGTTTGGGTCAGTCACAGTGGTCAGGTATTCTGCCACTGTGTACTCTCTGTTTAGGGCCAAATAGCATTCTAGTTTGCTCCATTTTTTTGTTAATTCTTTCCAATGTGTCAAGTAATTCTCTTTTTGTTTTCTCATGATTTGGTTGGGTCTAATTGTGTTGTTGTTGTTGTTGTTGTCCTGGGGCTCTGTGGGGTCTGTTTGTGTTTGTGAACAGAGCCCCAAGACCAGCTTACTTAGGGGACTCTTCTCCAAGTTGATCTCTCTGTAGATGATGGCTTTGTTATGGAAGGTTTGGGAATCACTTCCTTTTAAGTGGTTATATAATTTAACGGCTCTTTTCTGGATTTTGATAATTAGCGGGTATCGGCTTAATTCTGCTCTGCATGCACTATTTTGTGTTTTTCGTTGTACACTGAGGATATTTTAGCAGAATACTGCATGCAGTCTCAATTTGGTGTTTGTCCCATTTTGTGAATTCTTGGTTGGTGAGCGGACCCCAGACCTCACAACCATAAAGGGCAATGGGTTCTATAACTGATTCAAGTATTTTTAGCCAGATCCTAATTGGTATGTCAAATTTTAAGTTCCTTTTGATGGCATAGAAGGCCCTTCTTGCCTTGTCTCTCAGATAGTTCACAGCTTTGTGGAAGTTTCCTGTGGCACTGATGTTTAGGCCGAGGTATGTATAGTTTTTTATGTGCTCTAGGGCAACGGTGTCTAGATGGAATTTGTATTTGTGGTCCTGGTAACTGGACCTTTTTTGGAACACCATTATTTTTGTCTTACTGAGATTTACTGTCAGGGCCCAGGTCTGACAGAATCTGTGCAGAATATCTAGGTGCTGCTGTAGGCATTCCTTGGTTGGTGACAGAAGCACCAGATCATCAGCAAACAGTAGACATTTGACGTCAGATTCTAGTAGGGTGAGGCCGGGTGCTGCAGATTGTTCTATTGGCCTCACCAATTCTTTGATATGTATGTTGAAGAGGGTGGGGCTTAAACTGCATCCCTGTCTCACCCCACGGCCCTGTGGAAAGAAATGTGTATGTTTTTGCCAATTTTAACCGCACACTTGTTGTTTGTGTACATGTTTTTCCCACAACCCCACTTTCCATCCATTTGTATAGCAGACCCTCATGCCAAATAGAGTCAAAAGCTTTTTTGAAATCAACAAAGCATGAGAAGACTTTGCCTTTGTTTTGGTTTGTTTGTTTGTCAATTAGGGTGTGCTGGGTGAATACGTGGTCTGTCTTACCGTAATTTGGTAAAGTACATTGTTTTCACTGAGGAAATGAACTAGTCTGCTGTTAATGATAATGCAGAGGATTTTCCCAAGGTTGCTGTTGACGCATATCCCACTGTAGTTATTGGGGTCAAATTTGTCTCCTCTCTCTGTCTCTCTATGACTCTCTCTCTCTCTCTCTCTCTCTCTCCTCTCTCTCTCTCCTCTCTCTCTGTCTCTCTCTCTCGCCTCTCTCTCTCTCCTCTCTCTCCTCTCTCTCTCTCCTCTCTCTCTGTCTCTCTCTCTCGCCTCTCTCTCTCTCCTCTCTCTCTGTCTCTCTCTGTCTCTCTCTTTCTCGCCCTGTCAGCATCAAACCTGAGCTGCAGCACACCTTCCACCTCACAGGAAACAGAACCCAACGTTATAGATTTTAAAAAACTATTTCAGATAATACTCCACTGTATGTCTGCTCTACACTATACTTTGGTTCTTTGACCTAAAGTGTCTGTTATCATTGCAGTCAAATGTCAGTTAGAGTACTTCTGAATGGCTGAAGTCTGATGTATTACTCTATTAGTTGTCCACAGCAAAACAGCTTGAGAGAAGAGTATAAAGTATCCCCATCTCAAATATGCGCTCATAAAAGCCCTAGAATGTTTATTAATTGAGCTAGGAAGTCTCCAGAAACCTCTAGCACATCGGTCTAGCCTTGTGACAGAAGGAGTTGTCAGAGAGATGACCCTAGATGGTAATAAGGCATGCAGAAACTGCCGTGGTCAGGCTCACTAGATGGTAATATACTGAGAACAGAAGGGTGCTCCAGGCATAGCTACGAGACACAACAGCACCCTCGTGGTTGTGGTGTTGCCGTATTAAGACCTTAATGAGAGTCTTGGTAACCATAGTGACAGAGCCAGCCTGTGATGTGTCAGGGTGATTGCTCCAGATATTAGACAGAGGCAATAATGAGCCACATAGTCAGAGTCAATGTGGTGCTTGATACAAGGCAGAGGAGGCCGTTTTAAACCGCTTAGCTGAGAGTTACAGGGAATTTGCTACACACGCACACGCACGCACGCATGCACGTACACACACACACACACACACACACACACACACACACACTGACTGCGATCGGGCGCTGACAGTTCTCTTGCTGGGCTTGCTTTAGAGTTGCAGGGTATTAGTATTCTGCCAAGCTCAGCTGAAGCTTACAGGAGGATGTGTTGGCTGCTTCTAAGGGAGCACTTTAACACCTTGCTCCAACTGTAAACAGAACTCCAGGGATCACTGCGGAATCTGACAGACACTGAAGATTCCAAACTGTGATCTAATCAATCCTAACATATTCACAGCTTTGAGGGAAAGTAGCCTCTGAGAGTTGAATATCAAGGCATATGTGGCAAAGAAATGCCTTCCAGGGTTTTGGTCACTTGAAGAGTCCCTTGTAGCTCAGTTGATAGAGCATGGCGCTTGCAACGCCAGGGTTGTGGGTTCGTTTCCCACGGGGGGCCAGTATGAAAAATGTACTCACGAACTGTAAGTCGCTCTGGATAAGAGCGTCTGCTAAAATGTAAATGTAAGAGGGGCCAACCAATCACCAACCGTATCAATTTATTGCAATTTTCAGTCATTTGTCACAGAATTATAAACAAAACCGCCCAGAGCTAAGTACCCCAAAATAACAAACCTTAGGAAACAATGGCAAAGGAAAGCTTCCCGTTGGAAACCCCACCAGATAGAACATTAGCTTGATAAAATGTTGAATTCATGATAATTTCCCATTGACATTCTGTCAGGGGGCCTGTTAAGGTGGGTGACGTCAGTGCAGCTCATATATTCACCTATCAAGCCTTTACTTGAGTTGACTGCCATGACTTATTAAGTGTCAGCAGTCCTGAGAGAGATTTACATTGGAGGGAGCATGAGTCTCAGGTCCAGTCTGTAATCAACCTGCTAGCCCCCTTTCCCTACACTTCCCCAAGGGTCTTTATAGACCTGTGAGAATCTGATGGCTGTAAACAATATGGCCGGAACTCTATGCAGCCAACGGGTAGGCCAAATCCTATTCTTTCAGATCTGTAACTGATGACCCTGCGCAACAAGTATCTTGGGTCCATATTAAATGGCTAGCAGGTAGGTCTAAAGTCTATGGTCAACAAAGAAAGTGCCTTCCTTGACTTTCCTCAAGTGGCTTTTAGGGCCAAATGTCAACCCAGCATTATTTTTCATGACAATGCAGGCATGGGGTCAGGTTTCAAGGAGATCTGAGATTAAAGGCCTCCCCTTAGTTGGGACAGCTGTGAGGAACGAGGACTGGCAAGTGGGAGAGCTCCGATTTCACCTCGCTTACCAACCTGTTCCAGCCTGACGTCTGTAATGTTCTGATTCAGTCTCTGTCCACTTTCACTATGATGTCTGTTGTGTTTCACTACACTTTTTAGATACCTAACCACAGTACCGTTTCCCACTTCATTATGATGCTTAGACTGTCCTCAACCAAAGAGACAACCAAGTTAGACTGGCAGATATGAGCCATGGACATATTGACTGAATTAGTTCCTTCTTCTGACTGTAGTTCTTTGCCCAAATAAGGAAGACGTTTCTTCCCTCTGGGGTATTTTGAAACAACCTTTGTCTCTGTTCTGCTTTGTGTGTTAGAGGGTTATTGGTCAGAGCACCAAACAGTACTTCTTCTCAGAAACTGACACCTAACCTCTCTTCTTCAAATGACTCGTCAAGACATGGGGGGGATTTTATGAGCACTTTGTGCAAAAGACAAAACCCTAGGTAACACCAGCACACAACAAGAAACCTTTTTCCATTAAGTCTATCAAATCAAATGTTATTTGTCACGTGTCGAATACAACCGTTAAATGCTTACTTACGAGCGCTTAACCAACAATGCAGAGTTTTTAAAAATTAAGACAAATTTGCTAATAAATAAAAATAACGAGGCTATATACAAGGGGTACCGGTACCGAGTCAATGTGCGGGGGTACGGGTTAGTCGAGGTAATTGAGGTAATATGTACATGTAGGTAGGGGTAAAGTGACTATGCATAGATAATAAACAGAGAGTAGTAGCAGCATATGTGAAGTGTGAAAGAATGTGAATGTATGTGTGTGTGTGTGTGTGTGTGTGTGTGTGTGTGTGTGTGGCGTCAATATGCATGTGTGTGTCCGTGTCCGTGTGTGTTGGAGTGTCAGTGTAGTATGTGTGAGTGGGTGGTTAGAGTCCAGTTGAGCCTGTGCAAGAGAGTCAGTGCAAAAAAAAAGAATAAATAAGAATAAAATACATTCCAGGAAGCCATGATTAGCTGTTCAGCAGTCTTATGGCTTGGGGTAGAAGCTGTTAAGGAGCCTTTTGGTCCCAGACTTGGCGCTCCGGTACCGCTTGCCATGCGGTATCAGAAAGAACAGTCTATGACTTGGGTGGCTGGAGTCTTTGTCCATTTTTAGGGCCTTCCTCTGACACCGCCTGGTATAGAGGTCCTGGATGGCATGGAGCTCGGCCTCAGTGATGTACTAGGCCTTACGCAGTACCCTCTGTAGCGCCTTGTGGTCGGATGCCGAACAGTTGCCATACCAAGCGGTGATGCAACCAGTGAGGATGCTCTCGATGGTGCAGCTGTAGAACTTTTTGAGGATCTCAGGTTCCATACCAAATCTTTTCAGCCTCTTGAGGCGGAATAGGCATTGTCGTTTCCTCTTCACGACTGTGTTGATGTGTTTGGACCATGATAGGTCCTTAGCAATGTTCCCTCTAAGCTGCGTGCGGGCGTGCAGCTCCCCCAGGACTGCCGCGCAGAAGAAATATCAGCCCGCGCAGAGAAGCATGAGATTGAACTTCACTAAACATTCTAGAGTTAACACTATCAACGTTTCCCTTTACTGTGGGAATTGTGATCGAATCAACACAATATTAGCCACTTTCAATGCAACATACCGAAACAAAATTAACTATGCAAGACTTAGTATGCAAAACTAAGGCCCGTACTCTACACAGACTGGTGTGCCATAACCAATCAGAGCTGCAGTAGGTCTATATGCAAATAGACAATTGCCATATATGGATCTGTGCCATTCACTTTGAACTGGACTGTTTTTACAGCATGAGCAGTCGTGAGTAGATGCACTTGTTTTGAGATCAAAGCGAAAGCTACATGTAGCGACGTGTGCACATTTGTACATTTGTTCATATCCTTTGCTAGTTAGTGAGTTATTAGCTCAGTTATATATAATTTGTAGTCAGCAATGGGGGAGTGATTGCTTCCTACAAGAGCACAAAACATGTGCATTTCTAGACATCTTTGAAAAGTGAGTCAGGTAAAGAGCTTTTTTTGGTCTTTGGTAGCCAATAAGCAGAGGGAAGCATAATATGTCTGATTCTCTGTAATAATGGTATGGTAATAATGATGCATTTCATTTAGTAAAGTGGTTTCTTGCATCAAACAACAAAACAACATGTTCAGTCACCTCCTTGTCTGAAGGACAAGTGGATAAACAGGTTAATGTCAAGCCCTGCATGTTTCTTTCAAAAGTCTCATGGAATGTAGGCCTACATTGAACACCACACATTGGCTGCTACTGTAGGCTGAACGATAGAACAGCTATTTCCATGTTAAAATGCTATGGGATGCATTTTCTCCATTGGTTTTTATGGTAGGCCTCTGGTAGGCCTACATTATGATCACTTGACCACTGTTAAAACTAACTTAAAGTGGGTACAGCCTCAGTTTTCACAGTAAACGCGCGCCGGAAGTTGCACAGAATTTTCACAACGTTCAAGTTTGCGCTCAGCAGGATTGACATTTTCTCAGTGATGTGGACACCAAGGAACTTGAAGCTCTCGACCCGCTCCACTACAGCCCTGTCAATGTGAATGGGAACGTGCTCGGCCCTCGTTTTCCTGTAGTCCACAATCAGCTCCTTTGTCTTGCTGACATTGAGGGAGAGGTTGTTGTCCTGGCACCACACTGCCAGGTCTCTGACCTCCTCCCTATAGGCTGTCTCATCATCATTGGTGATCAGGTCTACCACCGTCGTGTCGTCGGCAAACTTAATGATGGTGTTGGAGTCGTGCGTGGCCACGCAGTCTTGGGTGAACAGGGAGTACGGGAGGGGACTAAGCATGCACCCGTGAGGGGCCCCCGTGTTGAGGGTCAGCATGGCAGATGTGGTGTTGCCTACCCTCACCACCTGGGGGCAGCCCGTCAGGAAGTCCAGGATCCAGTTGCAGAGGGAGATGTTCAGTCATTATCATTCCTCTGTTATCTCAATACTAGAATACCCTCTAGACATGGATTCACTAGACAAACACACATATGTTTGATAGAGATACTGATGACCTGAGATGAGGTCTTAGTCCATTGGGTTGATGAGGTCTTAGTCCATTGGGATGCACACAAACCTATTTTGTTTGATTTGTGAGTTATCAAGTCATGTATGGCAGTGTGCTTTCACTTTAGCTGATAACCGCATCACCCAGTGGGTTTCTGAAACGCTCTGCACATTATTTGCTATCTTGAAGTGGAGCATGTGCTGCAGTTTCTCTCCTCAACACTGCTAAGCACTAGATCCATTTTGAGATCGTTTCTAGCCCACAGCCCCACACTATACATTCTGCTTCTTCATTGGTATCATCTTACTTCCTAACTAAAGGCTGCAGTGTTTATTTGCACAAGTTCCTTCTTTCTGAACCTGTTCTAATTGAGTCAGTCAGGGGGATGGTATGAGGGAAAGTACTGTGAGAATGATAATCTGTTTGAATTGTAGATGAGCCTGATCAGTCCCAGAGCGGGTGGATTTCACTTCACAACCATAGCTTTTCTTCAATTAAACCATTCTAGCAACCTGCTCAGTGATTCATTCAGTGTTGAGGCACATAAAGAATTAGCTCCTTACATTTGAATTAAAACATAAGCCTACCCCAAGCAGTCCGTTAGCCATCGCTTTGTCCTGAAGGGGAGGAGATGTTTTATGTTTGTCTAAAGGGAATAATGCAATGGAGGAAGGGAGGGGAGGAGGGAGGGACGAAGGGGGGAAGATAGTTGGAAAAGAGAGAAAGGAGGAGAAAGTACTTACTTCACTTTCTCCTGTTTCTCTCTCTCCCTGTTTCTCTCACTCTCCCTGTTTCTCTCACTCTCCCGGTTTCTCTCACTCTCCCTATTTCTCTCACTCTCCCTGTGTCTCTCACTCTCCCGGTGTCACTCACTCTCCCTGTTTCTTTCACTCTCCCTGTTTCTCTCACTCTCCCTGTGTCTCTCACTCTCCCGGTGTCTCTCACTCTCCCTGTTTCTTTCACTCTCCCTGTGTCTCTCACTCTCCCTGTTTCTCTCACTCTCCCTGTTTCTCTCACTCTCCCTGTGTCTCTCACTCTCCCTGTTTCTCTCACTCTCCCTGTGTCTCTCACTCTCCTTGTTTCTCTCACTCTCCCTGTGTCTCTCACTCTCCCTGTTTCTCTCACTCTCCCTGTTTCTCTCTATCTCACTCTCACTGTTTCTCTCACTCTCCCTGTGTCTCTCACTCTCCCTGTGTCTCTCACACTCCCTGTTTCTCTCACTCTCCCTGTTTCTCTCACTCTCCCTGATTCTCTTGCTGTCCCCTATCTTTCTCACATGCCTGTAGATAATTAATCAATGATTAGGTCCATAATACTGATCAATAAACTACCCAACCCACTCCAACACCTACACAGTTAATGTGAAAGCATGTCAATCCCCTCACTCCACATGTGACTGTTTCATTCTCTCTCTCTCTCTCTCTCTCTCTCTCTCTCTCTCTCTCTCTCTCTCTGTCTGCGAGGGACGAAGGGGGGAAGAGAGTTGGAAGAGAGAGAAAGGAGGAGAAAGTGGGGAAGAAAGGCAGAGGGGATAGAAAAAAGAACAGAGACAGAACAAAGCATACTTCCTTTTGAAGTGCACTTCTTTGTGTGGCGTTTTGGCATAATGCTCGCTGGTGTTTGCCAACTGGCCTCTCATGCCAGGCTATAGCACGCTGGGGGTCAGCTCCAGGAAAGTGTGTCATTGGGAGTGGGCCTTTTAGTGTTATAGCATAGCAATGACACAAACAACACACACACAAACACACAACGCAAACCATGCAAGTATCTTTCTCATGTTAGGGAGTAAAGCCATGCAAGTATCTTTCTCATGTTAGGGAGTAAAGCCATGCAAGTATGTTTCTCATGTTAGGGAGTAAAGCCATGCAAGTATGTTTCTCATGTTAGGGAGTAAAGCCATGCAAGTATCTTTCTCATGTTAGGGAGTAAAGCCATGCAAGTATCTTTCTCATGTTAGGGAGTAAAGCCATGCAAGTATCTTTCTCATGTTAGGGAGTAAAGCCATGCAAGTATCTTTCTCATGTTAGGGAGTAAAGCCATGCAAGTATCTTTCTCATGTTAGGGAGTAAAGCCAACGCTGTCTACTGCTGTCTGTTTGTCTTCCTCTCTATTTCTCTCTCTCTCTCTTTGATTGGACAGAGGTAATTCAATCTGGATGATTGTTTAATCCCCAGACCTCTCTCTCTCTGCTCGCTCGCTCTCTCTCTCTCTCTCTCTCTCTCTGCTTGCTCTATCTCTTTCTGCTCTCCCTCTCTCTCGTTCTCTCTCTCTCTCTCTGCTCTCTCTCTCTTTCTGCTCTCTCTATGTCTGCTCTCTTTCTCTCTCTTTCTGCTCTCTCTCTCTCTGCTCTCTCTATCTCTGCTCTCTGCATCTCGGCTCTCTCTCTCTCTCTTTCTGCTCTCTTTCTCTCTCTCTGCTCCCTCTCTCTCTCTCTCTCTCTCTCTCTGCTCTCTCGCTACCTGTATCTCCACCTCCCTTTACTCTTTGTCTACCTCTACCTCCCCTCTCTCTCCCTCTGTGTTCTGAATGGGAGTGGTGGGTCTGTGCTAGTGTGCCTCCAGCTGCCCATCAGGAGGGTGAGGGGAGTAGTGGGTTAGATGAGGATGGGCTGCTAGTTTCCATGCCAACCTATAGAAAGCCTCCAAAGCCTGGCACGGGGCAGACCACAAGTCCACATCCTCCTGCCGGAAAGATGCCATGCTGAATGTAATCATGGGCTGGACTCAAGGTGTGAATGAGATTAACAGAAACCACTCTGTCTCTGGTAATAATAGTAGTGTGGTGGGTGCGTCTATGTGTCCTATTTCACACATGTGTATTATATGTGGGAATTGGAAATGTGTTTTTTGCATATCCCAACTCCCTCTGAGAGTGGGGTCACGGCCAGTTTATTTGGAGCAATTAGGGTTAAGTGCCTTGCTTAAGGGTATATCAACAGATTTTTCACCTCGTCGGCTCAGGGATTCAAACCCGGGACTTTTCGGTTACTGCCCCAACGCTCTAACCGCTAGGCTACCTGCCGCCCAGATGCATATGTTATGGGTGTGCTGCTTGCACATTGTGCATTAGGACTCACCCAGTGTTACAAAGATAAAGGGTTGTTGAATACAGCAGACTGTGTCGGAGACTGGTATTGAGTCAAGGATGAACCCAAATGAGGAGCCTTAAATTTCAAAAGTGGATAGCAAAGGCTAGTTTATAGTGACACCTCAATGGCTTGGTGTTCCGCAGGTTCTAGAAGATGGGGGAGCATGACTCATTAATGTAGTGGTCCAAACTGCCTGATGCCAGAGCTGCTGTACTTTCAGCATTTGCATCAGGGCCATTAAACTCTGGCAGGGAGGATGATGATGGAGTCAAACGGCTGTAAACGCTCAGCACTCTTTCCCTCATTTTAATGTATTTAGGTCACACTTCAGGATTGCCAGAAATGCTATGTTAACTCAAATGTCATCCACTGGCTGGGGGAGTTGTGGTAAGGGCAATGTAACAAGACCAAATTATCTTTCAATTAAAAAGGGTTTTTAGGGGGTTATAATACGGATAAGAGTTTGAAGGCAACTGCCTAGACGTTACACACATAATGTTGTTGTAAAGCTCAAAACAAGATTGTATGGAAGATGGATAGTTCTAGTAATGTAATTAACAGTTCGTGAGCTCAGAATGTTTTTCTGCTGAAACGGTAATGAGAGCAACCATCTGCTTGCTTGAAAAAAGTAGTCCAGATCAAGAGCAGTGTTTCCCCTCACCATTACTGAGGCGGGCCTCCGTTGGTTCCAAAACAACAGGCTGGTGCTGTAGGTCATGGATATTGCTTCATGGCCATAGTAATGTTGGAAACAGAAAAAAGCTTGAAAGGGAATTTCAATTTCGGATTGATGGGAAGTGTGGGATGATGGTGATTATAAGAAACAATTGGAAAAGGTTTGGTTAGAGGCCCAGCATTAGATGATATCAGAATGCTATGACTCCCTGTCAGCTGTGTCTGACTCATCCCTGTAATGGGATCCTGCCAGACCCTGCAGGTTCTCCTATTGAACACCACCACTTATACTCCCTCTATGGAAAAGCCTTTTACTATACAGCAGTGAAACAATGGAACAAACCCAAGCGTTTACCAGCATCGCCATTAGCCAATTGTTTCCTCATGCATGTCAGTGTATGACCAGATTTATGACAATGGTACCTCATTGCTCCCGTGTAAAAGGTCAGTATACAGTAAGTTGCTGCGTGGGTTATAAGGGTTGCATTTGGAGAGTACCATCCTTACCTGCTATTGTAATCTCCAACTGAGCTTAGGCAAAAAGGAGCTGGTGCGTCCCACTGAATTTGCTCTCTAAATATGACACAAGGTATTTGCATGGCTTGGTTCAGACAGGCTTCTCACTTTGAATGAACAAATAAATACAAATATGCCAACGTCTAGTTCTAGAACCACATCAACGGCACCCTATGTGTCCATTCCACTTCCTCATGTTGAGACTGCCGGACCACATCTGACCTCACTATTTGCATTAAACCTCGTAATTAGGGTTACACTCAGGGGGACAGGTTCTCACCATGGATCAGTAGCCTAATCTATTACTCACACCCCTCCTGTGTGTTAGTAGCACCCAACTGAAATAAAGGTTGAGGTGATTTATGAATTTGAAACGATTAATTCAATACTGTCAGATAATGTTTTTGGGGCTTTGACACAATTATCATTTGACCCTTCATCACCCTGTCTGTGGCTGTACCTGTCACTAACTGGCTGGGTTCTCCTGAGACCTACACCACTGAAGTGAGAAAACAGTGTTAATGTGGAGAGACCAAGATTCTCTACCACCTAGTAGAATGCACGAAACCACTGTTTACATTTACATTTACATTTTAGTTATTTAGCAGACGCTCTTATCCAGAGCGACTTACAGGAGCAATTAGGGTTAAGTGCCTTGCTCAAGGGCACATCGACAGATTTTTCACCTAGTCGGCTCGGGGATTAGAACCAGCGACCTTTCGGTTACTGGCACTACGCTCTTAACCACTAAGCTACCTGCCGCCCCATATTTATTAAAGGAAGTAGTACATGAGTCACATTTTATTTAGAGAGTCCCCTGTATTACAGTGTATTACAGCGAGTGAACCGTGGAGACAAGGGCTTGTTATGTCTGTCTACATATGAGCATATGAGCATACACTACCTCTATTTTAGTGAATGTGTTACCTCTACCTGTTGCTACAAGTTGGTGTCGCTTGGCTGTGGTGTGCCACTGACAATTAGCTACTTCTATTGTGTTTTAAAGATCTGAATGGACCGGATGGGTGGAAGCTATATGATGATGGTTCCACCTAGCATCTCAATAGGCTCAGGGGAGTTTCTCCTCTATTGCTTCCACCTATTACCTTAATCTCTGCAAACACTGATCTGATGGGGTCTACGAGGCTAGTGGTTGTTTTCAGACCAGGCATGGCTTTAGGAACCTCACCTGCTATGAGCACCGTGTCTGGGAAGCCATCGCTCAGCTGATCCAGACAGATGGAGGGGGGTTGTGACTCACATGGACACGGTGACTCATACTAGTGATGTAGGAGGACATTTGTTTTCTCAAATACTGTAGACACATAATGGATTCTCAGTGTAATTGAAATAGACATACTGTATATTGGAAACTGAGGTGTTGCGTGTTATTAACACTTGAACATTATGCAAGTGTGTTGAAAATTACCTTAATTTTACAAGGCAGAATTAGGTTTGTTCCTAACACAGTGATTACAGTATGCCACACAACATGGACAGAGAGTTTTAAATGGCTATTTGTCTTCATTTTCATTCCTTTAGTTTGTCCTAAACTCAGTAAGCGCTGGGAGTGGGCATTGCTCAATATCCCATCCTGACAAAGGAGAAAGAAAGAAAGAAAGAGAGAGAGAGTGAGTGAGTGAGGGAGATAAAGAGAGACAGAAGTCAGCCTCGTGGGTACCATACTGCTTTTCCTTTCCAAGCACTGAGGAAACGAATCTCTCGCGCTGTTCGTCTCTCTGTGCTCACGTGGCGTCTCATTCCATTCTGCCTCTGGATAAAGGGTGTTCTCCAAACATTTTATTTCTTTTCTGGAGCAGCTGTGTTTTTCTTTTCAAAAGCACAGTTAACGGTTGGATCTCCCACCCCCTGCCTCCCTCCCTGTCCTCACCTGTTCCTCTGTTGAACAAGTGCCAGAGACCACTGCCAAGTCGTGACTATGGGAGGGGGTACAGGAGGTGTTACTGGGGCTATTTCTGTAGCTTTGATATCACCAGGGCATGTTGCCATGCTCCCATCCCTCCCACCTCACTGATAGCCTCCAAACGCTACTCCATGCAACTTTAATGAGATGTGCTAATACTGCACACCTTCCCTGGGTGA
Source organism: Coregonus lavaretus (assembly GCF_964263955.1). NCBI lineage: Eukaryota > Metazoa > Chordata > Actinopteri > Salmoniformes > Salmonidae > Coregonus > Coregonus lavaretus. Next base: position 31,075 of record NW_028160586.1, on the reverse strand, counting down.
TCTGATCTTTCTATAGAAGGGAGATTGAGAGTCTGTGGGTTCACGTTTTAGTGCCTGGATGTCTCATCATTTATGAATGTTGTAGTTAGAGACGCTCGCTGAATCTGGTGGGCATCCTGATCTGTACAGATGTGGCTAAAGGTTTTTGGATGTTCTAGAGAATGTCCCCTGGCGGCAGCTGGTGTGAACTAGAATCCATGTATATGTCCTCATAAACCAGAATTTACATGGACACGAGCCAGTGAGCTTAAAGGGTCCCTACTTTTTAGAGGCGATTATACCCATGAATGCACATCATCACTGTCATCATCCTCGATTGATCACCCTGTCGGTCAAGATTAGTCTTGCATCAGGTGTTAGTTGAAGTCAGGATACTCCGGGGATTAGAATATAAAAAATACAACACCTATGCAGGGGGCTAAAATGTTCCCCTGGGGAGATGAATGCACCAATTACAGGGCTAGCCTCATAGGCTCCACCTCCGCCCAGTACCACATGGTGGTCCTCTGTAGCTCACTTGGTAGCTTGCAACACCAGGATAGTGGGTTCCATTCTCGGGACCATCCGTACGTAAAATGTATGCACGCATTACTGTAAGTCACTTTGGATAAAAGTGTCTGCTAAATTGCATATATTATTATATATTATGTGGAATAATGCTTGTAAATACACAGAGGGAAAATGCATGGTTCCATCATGTAGAGGAAAGATGCAGTGAATTCAGTTTTTCCAACCCAAGCACTTGCCCTTTAACCTTAAGGGAACTCATCCTATGAGTGATTATAGTGTATTTGCTGCACTTTAGTGGTTACATGGTACATAATCAGATGTGTTTCAGGCCTGCTTGTGACCTCATAGATATACTTTATACCACTGGAAAACATGTATCATATATGATCATGAGTGGTAGGAGAGATATCCACAATATATGAGTTTGTATTCATCAGTATCGTTGGGGGATATTTGAAGGGGCCTCATCCTTTTGGAAAGTGTTACCTTGAAAAGGGATGACCCTACTTTCATCTTAATGCAATACAGAAGGGCTGTTAATTATTCACGACACCCCCCTCAATCCGCAACGGAAAAGGTCCCCCGTAGTTTGTCGGTACAGCACGTCATCAGCCAAAATTAGCACCAGCATCTTTTGTGTGGCAAGCACTTGGGTTTCTCCCACTCAAGAGATTCTATGAGGGTCTATGTATAGCCAGGACCAAGCCTCGGAATAGCTGCATGCTACAAAAGAGCCTCCAACAAAGCCGGACAAGATGGCGCTTTGAGATCCGTTTCTTCCTAGGCATGTATCAGGGCCACAGAACACAGTGCTTTGTTGTTTTTCCCCCTCTGGAGTTTAATGGCTGGTCTTGAAATAGGGCCTCCTTCACAAAAGAGTCCAAACCAAGCTTGACGAGGGGACTATGTGTTCTCCATGTTCCTTGACAAGCAGATATGGGTTCCAAGCTTAACAAACCCACTGTTTGGTTAACGCCTACTTGTGACACGTCACGTGAGCAGAGTCCGGCTCAGGTTCTGGCTCTGTTGAGGCTACATGAGACAGGCTTCCCCAGGCCTCAGAGGAGACCCTAGTCTGTCTTGACGCTAGCAGAGGTCACCTAGCCTCAACGAGTCTCATCCTGTCCTGACCACTAAACCCAACTGAAACAGTATTAATATATATCCTGTCCTGACCACTAAACCAGTATTAATATATCTCCTTTCCTGACCACTCAACCCAACTGAACCAGTATTAACATATCTCCTTTCCTGACCACTCAACCCAACTGAACCAGTATTAATATATATCCTGTCCTGACCACTAAACCCAACTGAACCAGTATTAATATATCTCTTGTCCTGACCACTAAACCGAACAGAAACAGTATTAATATATCTCCTGTCCTGACCACTAAACCCATCTGAACCAGTATTATGTGACCCTCCCTCCTCTCTCCCACTCTATCCAGCAGATTCAGACATAGCTGACTTGCAATATGCTGCCTTTGAGTTCTAAGAAGAGTGACGATGTTGGGCTGACCACTGCGTTCTGGAGGCAGCTCTGAGAGAGAAGAGTTGTTTAGAGTGAAAGTTGACTGGACTAGCGTTGGCATTGCCCTGCTGTCTCCCAGGTCCAGCCATGCGTCCAGCCATGCGTGTGTCCTACAGCGGCTGCACAGTTTGATCAGTCTCCGTCCTGCTCCACTAATGGAAATTGATCGCCACTTAGCGAGGGCCTTGTTGTGCTGAGGGGTCAAGTGACGTCAGCGCGGGTCCTGGTGTGCGCTTGGAACCAGTTGAGAGAGAGAGGCTTTCTGACAGTAAACAAACCAGTGTGATGTTTGAGGCGTAGCATGGTCACGCCATGTCTGGTCTTCTCCCTCCTGAAATCATACAGTGGACAGTACGGGGTGTCTCTCCACTGAACAACAGGAAGTCATAGAAGATGGCAAGGTGACATGGTCATCATCATAGCTTGATGTGAGACTTCCCAAGAGTCGTGTGACTGAAAGGGGTCAGAATTCATGTGACAAGATTTGCTTTTTCATCAGCAGAAGAAGAGAGAGGAAGGAACTGGTGTCTGTGGATAGACAGTGTGGTGGATAGACAGTATGGTGGATAGATAGTGTGGTGGATAGACAGTGTGGTGGATAGACAGTGTGGTGGATAGACAGTATGGTGGATAGACAGTATGGTGGATAGACAGTGTGGTGGATAGACAGTGTGGTGGATAGACAGTGTGGTGGATAGACAGTGTGGTGGATAGACAGTGTGGTGGATAGACAGTATGGTGGATAGACAGTATGGTGGATAGACAGTGTGGTGGATAGACAGTATGGTGGATAGACAGTGTGGTGGATAGACAGTATGGTGGATAGACAGTATGGTGGATAGACAGTGTGGTGGATAGACAGTGTGGTGGATAGACAGTGTGGTGGATAGACAGTGTGGTGGATAGACAGTATGGTGGATAGACAGTATGGTGGATAGACAGTGTGGTGGATAGACAGTGTGGTGGATAGACAGTGTGGTGGATAGACAGTATGGTGGATAGACAGTATTGTGGATAGATAGTGTGGTGGATAGACAGTATTGTGGATAGATAGTGTGGTGGATAGACAGTATTGTGGATAGATAGTGTGGTGGATAGACAGTGTGGTGGATAGACAGTATGGTGGATAGACAGTGTGGTGGATAGACAGTATTGTGGATAGATAGTGTGGTGGATAGACAGTATTGTGGATAGATAGTGTGGTGGATAGACAGTATTGTGGATAGATAGTGTGGTGGATAGACAGTGTGGTGGATAGACAGTATGGTGGATAGACAGTGTGGTGGATAGACAGTGTGGTGGATAGACAGTGTGGTGGATAGACAGTATCATGCATACAGTCTGTGGTGATCAGACTGTCGCGGAGAAAGAGTAAGACAGATTCCAGTCTGGCTTTGTAGCTCTGAGCTCCAACATCACGTCGGCTCTGGAACCCCCCTCCCCCTCTCTCCCTCCCCACTCTCCCTGATCAGAAGTGACAGAGTGTGTGTGTGTGGGGGGGGGGGGGGGGGGGGGGGGATTAAAACCAAAGTGAGTGTCAGCGCTGAGGGGGACATGTGTTGGGAGGGAGGGGGGAGGCCGTGGGGTATGATATCTTCCAAAACCTTCTGTCCAGTGCCATCTACTCTTTCAATCCTAAACCCACAGCCCAACTCACCCACCCAGGGCAACAACATATCTCCCAACAGCGGTGCCGTATAGCTGTAATCAAATCCTTTGTAATGCAGTAAACACTTTAAATCACCCAAATGTTAGCATGTTTATGAAAAGTGCATGGTTAGTTTAAATAATGGTTTTATATAATATATTTTTTACACAGGATAAACAATGACCATTTCTGTTTTTGAATTGTTATTCCTGTCTGAAAGCACAGATAAGTATTCTTATAAACCCATTTTATAAGCACATGAATTAATATTTTTTCTGACTGGCTTTCTGGCCATCAACTTAGTAACTAGATAACTAACAGATATCTTCCTTATCTCAATGCAAACACTTCAGGCCTTTTGATTGTTCCAAGGAGTGTGTATGGCTCCACCAGGGATCAGAGAACTAAAATCACTAGAGGCAGCGAGCGTTATGTTGACTCACTGAGGCACATTTATGTACAAAAGTTGAACAAGATTTGAAATAGTTTATCATAGTATTTTTTACGACTAATAAAACTTGAAACTTGTAAGCAAGTGAACATTATATGTGCGCTACAAAAACATGCTAAACAACAGCCTCTTGCTATGTGTGCACTTGAATTAAAGGGTAACTACACCCAAAAATCTAAACTTCTCAATTTTTTCCCAGACCTCAAAAGTGGTCTGATGTGGTTTAAGCATTGTTGTGGACACAAAGCCATGTCTGACCTTAATCCAATTAGCTGTTGTGTTGTCACTGGGTGCTGCCTGTTCAGTCTATTGCCTTTGTCCTGGGATGTGTTTGGTGGTGGGGTGGGGGTGGGGGCCGTCAGATTAATAACACCAGTTATTAACAGTTATTAACAACACGGAACAGGAGGGAGTTTGTGTCTAGGAAGTGGGATGGGGGGGCTGATTGTGCCCGTTGTGAGTAGTCCAGCATGCTCCGAACCGGAGAATTGATGGCCACCTGCCCTATCTGCACCCTGCAGCATTATTGGATGATTACCTTTGATTAGATTTCAGTGGCTTCTTGCATGCCATCCCCGCCCTTACACCAAACAGCCTCACACATCACATCGGACACATCCTTTGTATCTCTCTCACAGTTTTCAGGGACACAGAATACGCTATTACAGTTCATACAGTTCATTCTGTACAAGTTGACGTCTGTATTGGAGTCTCAGCTTGCTTTTCAACATCTCCATCTGTCCATTGTGTCTATGTTCAACATCTCCATCTGTCCATTGTGTCTATGTTCAACATCTCCATCTGTCCATTGTGTCAATGTTCAACATCTCCATCTGTCCATTGTGTCTATGTTCAACATCTCCATCTGTCCATTGTGTCTATCTGAAACATCTCCATCTGTCCATTGTGTCTATGTTCAACATCTCCATCTGTTCATTGTGTCTATGTTCAACATCTCCATCTGTCCATTGTGTCTATGTTCAACATCTCCATCTGTCCATTGTGTCTATCTGAAACATCTCCATCTGTCCATTGTGTCCATCTGAAACATCTCCATCTGTCCATTGTGTCTATCTGAAACATCTCCATCTGTCCATTGTGTCTATCTGAAACATCTCCATCTGTCCATTGTGTCTATGTTCAACATCTCCATCTGTCCATTGTGTCTATCTGAAACATCTCTATCTGTCCATTGTGTCTATGTTCAACCCTATCTGTCCATTGTGTCTATGTTCAACATCTCCATCTGTCCATTGTGTCTATGTTCAACATCTCCATCTGTCCATTGTGTCTATCTGAAACATCTCCATCTGTCCATTGTGTCTATCTGAAACATCTCCATCTGTCCATTGTGTCTATGTTCAACATCTCCATCTGTCCATTGTGTCTATGTTCAACATCTCCATCTGTCCATTGTGTCTATGTTCAACATCTCCATCTGTCCATTGTGTCTATGTTCAACATCTCCATCTGTCCATTGTGTCTATCTGAAACATCTCCATCTGTCCATTGTGTCTATCTGAAACATCTCCATCTGTCCATTGTGTCTATCTGAAACATCTCCATCTGTCCATTGTGTCTATCTGCAGGTGAAGGATGAGAATAAGATCCAGGAGGTGGTTGACCTGACGGACTACGAGCGTTCTGAGGAGCTCCGCAAGGCCAAGAGCCGCAGCAAGAAAAACCACAGCAAGTTCACCCTGCTGCGCTCCAGAATCCCAGGCAATACGGTGAGTCCACCGGAAGTCCCCACATGAACCCAGATCTAGAACCTTGCAAAGAGCAAACCTGTACCTCAAAGTACTGTACCACAATAGCAACACAATCAATACTTACATCTAAAACACACTGTTGAGATGAGTTTCACGGTACTTTAGCCGGCTATTAACATAGTCAGATCGGTTACAGCAGCCAGATTGACAAGCTGATTGACACTCACCTGACCCGGCTCACCGGACCGGGCCACCACACTGTACACCCTGTCCTTAGTCATTAGCTATGTTCCTCTTTGACTCTACTTAGCTCCTCCCACCTCCTATGTCTCTGCCCAGAGACAATGTCCTCCCTCTGTTCCCTCCCTCTGTTCCCTCCCTCTGTTCCCTCCCTCTGTTCCCTCCCTATGTTCCCTCCCTCTGTTCCCTCCCTCTGTTCCCTCCCTCTGTTCCCTCCCTATGTTCCCTCCCTCTGTTCCCTCCCTATGTTCCCTCCCTCTGTTCCCTCCCTCTGTTCCCTCTATTCCCTCCCTCTGTTCCCTCCCTCTGTTCCCTCCCTCTGTTCCCTCCCTCTGTTCCCTCCCTATGTTCCCTCCCTCTGTTCCCTCCCTATGTTCCCTCCCTCTGTTCCCTCCCTCTGTTCCCTCCCTCTGTTCCCTCTATTCCCTCCCTCTGTTCCCTCCCTCTGTTCCCTCCCTCTATTCCCTCCCTCTGTTCCCTCCCTATGTTCCCTCCCTCTGTTCCCTCCCTATGTTCCCTCCCTCTGTTCCCTCCCTCTGTTCCCTCCCTCTGTTCCCTCCCTCTGTTCCCTCCCTCTGTTCCCTCCCTTTGTTCCCTCCCTCTGTTCCCTCCCTCTGTTCCCTCCCTCTGTTCCCTCTATTCCCTCCCTCTGTTCCCTCCCTCTGTTCCCTCCCTCTATTCCCTCCCTCTGTTCCCTCCCTCTGTTCCCTCCCTCTGTTCCCTCCCTATGTTCCCTCCCTCTGTTCCCTCCCTCTGTTCCCTCTGTTCCCTCCCTCTGTTCCCTCTATTCCCTCCCTCTGTTCCCTCCCTCTGTTCCCTCTATTCCCTCCCTCTGTTCCCTCCCTCTGTTCCCTCTGTTCCCTCCCTCTATTCCCTCCCTCTGTTCCCTTTATTCCCTCCCTCTGTTCCCTCCCTCTATTCCCTCCCTCTGTTCCCTCCCTCTATTCCCTCCCTCTGTTCCCTCCCTATGTTCCCTCCCTCTGTTCCCTCCCTCTGTTCCCTCCCTCTGTTCCCTCCCTCTGTTCCCTCCCTCTGTTCCCTCTATTCCCTCCCTCTGTTCCCTCCCTCTATTCCCTCCCTCTGTTCCCTCCCTCTGTTCCCTCCCTCTGTTCCCTCTATTCCCTCCCTCTGTTCCCTCCCTCTATTCCCTCCCTCTGTTCCCTCTGTTCCCTCCCTCTGTTCCCTCCCTCTGTTCCCTCTGTTCCCTCCCTCTGTTCCCTCCCTCTGTTCCCTCTGTTCCCTCCCTCTGTTCCCTCCCTCTGTTCCCTCTATTCCCTCCCTCTGTTCCCTCCCTCTGTTCCCTCCCTCTATTCCCTCCCTCTGTTCCCTCCCTCTATTCCCTCCCTCTGTTCCCTCCCTCTATTCCCTCCCTCTGTTCCCTCCCTCTGTTCCCTCCCTCTGTTCCCTCCCTCTGTTCCCTCCCTCTGTTCCCTCCCTTTCACAGGGACATTGTGTTCCAGACTCACCACACCTCCAACTCCTACACCCAGTATATGATCACCAACGCTGATTGACAGACTAACTTGAGAAACAGAGTGAAAGTGTCACATTTCCAATGCTTGTAGACCATTTGAAATCTGACAGTTTACCAGTCCAGTTCACCTTTGATACATGAAAAGGCTCTTATGGTGAGGCAGTGATTCCCCCATGTCCCCTACACACACTAGTGATGGGCATTTGACGTTTTTTTTATGTTTGCGTACTCTTATTTTTTTTTCGAGTACTAAATCATTATTTTCTTTTATATGTAGAACACAAGGCCCGCACAGGAAAAAAAGATGTGCCCATTAATCTATAGGCCTAACTTGAATGATGCTTGGCTAGGTTTCTTTTTTGTTGTGCCCTGCAAATGCACATGTACAAATGGAACACTAGAGTCAAAGCAAATTAACGTTGTCTTCAAGACAACAAAACATTTCCACACAACATTTCTCTTTCCTGTTCGGGCAGCCACAAAGCACAATCCAAAAAATAGTTTTACAGTAATATTATTATTTTTTATCTCTGGTTAAAGATCAAGCCTTGACTTCCGTTTGAGTACTCGATAACTCATGCCCATCCCTAACACACACATGCACTCACAAAGCGGCACACACACACGTGCTTATACACACGTGCTTGCACACGCACACACCATCTGCAGGCTCTCCCAGAACTCCCCAGAGCAGCAGGAGGATAGAGTATCATGTTGGGTTGTCAGGCCAGGAAGCTTGTGTTTCAGCACACAGACAGACACAGACTGAGAGAGATTCTCAGATTCTCCACACAGCTGCAGTTTCCTGTAGCCACAGTGGGAGAAAGAGCACCATATGGTCATATCTGTCTGTGAATGTGTGCGTGAGTGAATGGGTTTCTGGAATGGTACCTATCTGAAGGTATCCCTTACAAGTGGTTTACTGAGAACTATGCATGTTAGGATTTTCCACACTCCCTTCATGCTCAGTAACACAATATTGTGCAAGGCCCTGGCTTCTTACATTCCCTCTCTCTCTCTCCTTTGTGTCTGTCAGGTCCCTAACCTAGTGTTCCTGGCTGTTAGTCCAGAGGAGAAGGAGTCCTGGATAAACGCCTTAAATGGAGCAATTACCAGATCCAAGAACAGCATCCTGGATGAGGTGAGACACACCCCTCGGTGCACCTCCCCTCTCTTTCCCCTCTTCTTCTCTCTGTAGCTTTATAATCTCTTTCCCCTCTTACTCTCTCTGTAGCTTTATAATATCTTTCCCCTCTTCTTCTGTCTGCAGCTTTATAATCTCTTTCCCCTCTTCCTCTCTCTGTAGCTTTATAATATATTTCCCCTCTTCTTCTCTGTGTGGTTTTATAATCTCTTTCCCCTCTTCCTCTCTCTGTAGCTTTATAATCTATTTCCCCTCTTCCTCTCTCTGCAGCTTTATAATCTCTTTCCCCTATTTCTCTCTCTGTAGCTTTATAATATCTTTCCCCTCTTCCTCTCTCTGTAGCTTTATAATATCACACAGCTTTAGATGGCCCAAACTTTACAGGTCCCTATCACACAGCTATGGCCCAATCTTTACAGGTCCCTATCACAAAGCTATAGATGGCCCAAACTTTACAGGTCCCTATCACACAGCTATAGATGGCCTTTATAATATCTTTCCCCTCTTCTTCTCTGTGTGGCTTTATTATCTATTTCCCCTCTTCCTCTCTCTGTAGCTTTATAATCTCTTTCCCCTCTTCTTCTCTCTGTAGCTTTATAATATATTTCCCCTCTTCCTCTCTCTGTAGCTTTATAATCTCTTTCCCCTCTTCCTCTCTCTACAGCTTTATAATCTCTTTCCCCTCTTCCTCTCTCTGTAGCTTTATAATATCACACAGCTATAGATGGCCCAAACTTTACAGGTCCCTATCACACAGCTATAGATGGCCCAAACTTTACAGGTCCCTATCACACAGCTATAGATGGCCTTTATAATATCTTTCCCCTCTTCTTCTCTGTGTGGCTTTATAATCTCTTCCCCCTCTTCCTCTCTCTGTAGCTTTATAATCTCTTTCCCCTCTTCCTCTCTATGTAGCTTTATAATATCTTTCCCCTCTTCCTCTCTCTGTAGCTTTATAATATCACACAGCTTTAGATGGCCCAAACTTTACAGGTCCCTATCACACAGCTATGGCCCAATCTTTACAGGTCCCTATCACAAAGCTATAGATGGCCCAAACATTACAGGTCCCTATCACACAGCTATAGATGGCCCAAACTTTACAGGTCCCTATCACACAGCTATAGATGGCCTTTATAATATCTTTCCCCTCTTCTTCTCTGTGTGGCTTTATTATCTATTTCCCCTCTTCCTCTCTCTGTAGCTTTATAATCTATTTCCCCTCTTCCTCTCGCTGTAGCTTTATAATCTCTTTCCCCTCTTCCTCTCTCTGCAGCGTTATAATCTATTTCCCCTCTTCCTCTCTCTGTAGCTTTATAATATCACACAGCTATAGATGGCCCAAACTTTACAGGTCCCTATCACACAGCTATAGATGGCCCAAACATTACAGGTCCCTATCACACAGCTATAGATGGCCCAAACTTTACAGGTCCCTATCACACAGCTATAGATGGCCCAAACATTACAGGTCCCTATCACACAGCTATAGATGGCCCAAACTTTACAGGTCCCTATCACACAGCTATAGATGGCCTTTATAATATCTTTCCCCTCTTCCTCTCTCTGTGGCTTTATAATCTCTTTCCCCTCTTCCTCTCTCTGTAGCTTTATAATATTTTTCCCCTCTTCATCTCTCTGTAGCTTTATAATCTCTTCCCCCTCTTCCTCTCTCTGTAGCTTTATAATATCTTTCCCCTCTTCTTCTCTGTGTGGCTTTATAATCTCTTCCCCCTCTTCCTCTCTCTGTAGCTTTATAATATATTTCCCCTCTTCCTCTCTCTGTAGCTTTATAATCTCTTTCCCCTATTCCTCTCTCTGTAGCTTTATAATATCTTTCCCCTATTCCTCTCTCTGTAGCTTTATAATATCACACAGCTTTAGATGGCCCAAACTTTACAGGTCCCTATCACACAGCTATAGATTGCCCAAACTTTACAGGTCCCTATCAAACAGCTATGGCCCAATCTTTACAGGTCTCTATCACAAAGCTATAGATGGCCCAAACTTTACAGGTCCCTATCACAAAGCTATAGATGGCCCAGACTTTACAGGTCCCTATCACACAGCTATAGATGGCCCAAACTTTACAGGTCCCTATCACACAGCTATAGATGGCCTTTATAATATCTTTCCCCTCTTCTTCTCTGTGTGGCTTTATAATCTCTTTCCCCTCTTCCTCTCTCTGTAGCTTTGTAATCTCTTTCCCCTCTTCCTCTCTTTGTAGCTTTATAATATATTTCCCCTCTTCCTCTCTCTGTAGCTTTATAATCTCTTCCCCCTCTTCCTCTCTCTGTAGCTTTATAATCTATTTCCCCTCTTCCTCTCTATGTAGCTTTATAATATCTTTCCCCTCTTCCTCTCTCTGTAGCTTTATAATATCACACAGCTTTAGATGGCCCAAACTTTACAGGTCCCTATCACACAGCTATGGCCCAATCTTTACAGGTCCCTATCACAAAGCTATAGATGGCCCAAACATTACAGGTCCCTATCACACAGCTATAGATGGCCCAAACTTTACAGGTCCCTATCACACAGCTATAGATGGCCTTTATAATATCTTTCCCCTCTTCTTCTCTGTGTGGCTTTATTATCTATTTCCCCTCTTCCTCTCTCTGTAGCTTTATAATCTATTTCCCCTCTTCCTCTCGCTGTAGCTTTATAATCTCTTTCCCCTCTTCCTCTCTCTGCAGCGTTATAATCTATTTCCCCTCTTCCTCTCTCTGTAGCTTTATAATATCACACAGCTATAGATGGCCCAAACTTTACAGGTCCCTATCACACAGCTATAGATGGCCCAAACATTACAGGTCCCTATCACACAGCTATAGATGGCCCAAACTTTACAGGTCCCTATCACACAGCTATAGATGGCCCAAACATTACAGGTCCCTATCACACAGCTATAGATGGCCCAAACTTTACAGGTCCCTATCACACAGCTATAGATGGCCTTTATAATATCTTTCCCCTCTTCTTCTCTGTGTGGCTTTATAATATCTTTCCCCTCTTCCTCTCTCTGTAGCTTTATAATCTCTTTCCCCTCTTCCTCTCTCTGTGGCTTTATAATCTCTTTCCCCTCTTCCTCTCTCTGTAGCTTTATAATATTTTCCCCCTCTTCATCTCTCTGTAGCTTTATAATCTCTTCCCCCTCTTCCTCTCTCTGTAGCTTTATAATATCTTTCCCCTCTTCTTCTCTGTGTGGCTTTATAATCTCTTCCCCCTCTTCCTCTCTCTGTAGCTTTATAATCTCTTTCCCCTCTTCCTCTCTCTGTAGCTTTATAATATATTTCCCCTCTTCCTCTCTCTGTAGCTTTATAATCTCTTTCCCCTATTCCTCTCTCTGTAGCTTTATAATATCTTTCCCCTATTCCTCTCTCTGTAGCTTTATAATATCACACAGCTTTAGATGGCCCAAACTTTACAGGTCCCTATCACACAGCTATAGATTGCCCAAACTTTACAGGTCCCTATCAAACAGCTATGGCCCAATCTTTACAGGTCTCTATCACAAAGCTATAGATGGCCCAAACTTTACAGGTCCCTATCACAAAGCTATAGATGGCCCAGACTTTACAGGTCCCTATCACACAGCTATAGATGGCCCAAACTTTACAGGTCCCTATCACACAGCTATAGATGGCCTTTATAATATCTTTCCCCTCTTCTTCTCTGTGTGGCTTTATAATCTCTTTCCCCTCTTCCTCTCTCTGTAGCTTTATAATCTCTTTCCCCTCTTCCTCTCTCTGTAGCTTTATAATATATTTCCCCTCTTCCTCTCTCTGTAGCTTTATAATCTCTTCCCCCTCTTCCTCTCTCTGTAGCTTTATAATATCTTTCCCCTCTTCTTCTCTGTGTGGCTTTATAATCTCTTCCCCCTCTTCCTCTCTCTGTAGCTTTATAATCTCTTTCCCCTCTTCCTCTCTCTGTGGCTTTATAATCTATTTCCCCTCTTCCTCTCTCTGTAGCTTTATAATATATTTCCCCTCTTCCTCTCTCTGTAGCTTTATAATCTCTTTCCCCTATTCCTCTCTCTGTAGCTTTATAATATCACACAGCTTTAGATGGCCCAAACTTTACAGGTCCCTATCACACAGCTATAGATTGCCCAAACTTTACAGGTCCCTATCAAACAGCTATGGCCCAATCTTTACAGGTCTCTATCACAAAGCTATAGATGGCCCAAACTTTACAGGTCCCTATCACAAAGCTATAGATGGCCCAGACTTTACAGGTCCCTATCACACAGCTATAGATGGCCCAAACTTTACAGGTCCCTATCACACAGCTATAGATGGCCTTTATAATATTTTTCCCCTCTTCTTCTCTGTGTGGCTTTATAATCTCTTTCCCCTCTTCCTCTCTCTGTAGCTTTATAATCTCTTTCCCCTCTTCCTCTCTCTGTAGCTTTATAATATATTTCCCCTCTTCCTCTCTCTGTAGCTTTATAATCTCTTCCCCCTCTTCCTCTCTCTGTAGCTTTATAATATCTTTCCCCTCTTCTTCTCTGTGTGGCTTTATAATCTCTTCCCCCTCTTCCTCTCTCTGTAGCTTTATAATCTCTTTCCCCTCTTCCTCTCTCTGTGGCTTTATAATCTATTTCCCCTCTTCCTCTCTCTGTAGCTTTATAATATATCTTCCCTCTTCCTCTCTCTGTAGCTTTATAATCTCTTTCCCCTATTCCTCTCTCTGTAGCTTTATAATATCACACAGCTTTAGATGGCCCAAACTTTACAGGTCCCTATCACACAGCTATAGATTGCCCAAACTTTACAGGTCCCTATCAAACAGCTATGGCCCAATCTTTACAGGTCTCTATCACAAAGCTATAGATGGCCCAAACTTTACAGGTCCCTATCACAAAGCTATAGATGGCCCAGACTTTACAGGTCCCTATCACACAGCTATAGATGGCCCAAACTTTACAGGTCCCTGTAACACAGCTATAGAGTGCCCAGACTTTACAGGTCCCTATCACACAGCTATAGATGGCCCAAACTTTACAGGTTCCTATCGCAAAGCTATAGATGGCCCACACTTTACAGGTCCCTATCACACAGCTATAGTGGGGGGGGAAAGTATTTAGTCAGCCACCAATTGTGCAAGTTCTCCCACTTAAAAAGATGAGAGAGGCCTGTAATTTTCATCATAGGTACACGTCAACTATGACAGACAAAATGAGGAATAAAAATCCAGAAAATCACATTGGCCCATTCCTCCATGCAGATCTCCTCTAGAGCAGTGATGTTTTGGGGCTGTCGCTGGGCAACACGGACTTTCAACTCCCTCCAAAGATTTTCTATGGGGTTGAGATCTGGAGACTGGCTAGGCCACTCCAGGACCTTGAAATGCTTCTTACAAAGCCACTCCTTCGTTGCCCGGGCGGTGTGTTTGGGATCATTGTCATGCTGAAAGACCCAGCCACGTTTCATCTTCAATGCCCTTGCTGATGGAAGGAGGTTTTCACTCAAAATCTCACGATACATGGCCCCTTTCATTCTTTCCTTTACACGGATCAGTCGTCCTGGTCCCTTTGCAGAAAAACAGCCCCAAAGCATGATGTTTCCACCCCCATGCTACATAGTAGGTATGGTGTTCTTTGGATGCAACTCAGCATTCTTTGTCCTCCAAACACGACGAGTTGAGTTTTTACCAAAAAGTTCTATTTTGGTTTCATCTGACCATATGACATTCTCCCAATCCTCTTCTGGATCATCCAAATGCACTCTAGCAAACTTCAGACAGGCCTGGACACGTCTGGCACTGCAGGATTTGAGTCCCTGGCGGCGTAGTGTGTTACTGATGGTAGGCTTTGTTACTTTGGTCCCAGCTCTCTGCAGGTCATTCACTAGGTCCCCCCGTGTGGTTCTGGGATTTTTGCTCACCGTTCTTGTGATCATTTTGACCCCACGGAGTGAGATGTTGCGTGGAGCCCCAGATCGAGGGAGATTATCAGTGGTCTTGTATGTCTTCCATTTCCTAATAATTGCTCCCACAGTTGATTTCTTCAAACCAAGCTGCTTACCTATTGCAGATTCAGTCTTCCCAGCCTGGTGCAGGTCTACAATTTTGTTTCTGGTGTCCTTTGACAGCTCTTTGGTCTTGGCCATAGTGGAGTTTGGAGTGTGACTGTTTGAGGTTGTGGACAGGTGTCTTTTATACTGATAACAAGTTCAAACAGGTGCCATTAATACAGGTAACGAGTATAGGACAGAGGAGCCTCTTAAAGAAGAAGTTACAGGTCTGTGAGAGCCAGAAATCTTGCTTGTTTGTAGGTGACCAAATACTTATTTTCCACCATAATTTGCAAATAAATTCATTAAAAATCCTACAATGTGATTTACTGGAAAACATTTTCTCATTTTGTCTGTCATAGTTGACGTGTACCTATGATGAAAATTACAGGCCTCTCTCATCTTTTTAAGTGGGAGAACTTGCACAATTGGTGGCTGACTAAATACTTTTTTTCCCCACTGTATGGCCCAAACTTTACAGGTCCCTATCACACAGCTATAGATGGCCCAAACTTTACAGGTCCCTATCACACAGCTATAAATAGGAGAAGCAGAAACACTCTCACTCTGACTATCCAAATCCATGACATCACTGTTAAAGAAACAGAATGAATATAGAATTGAGCGACTTTCACATAAAAAACTAACATTTTAGAGGACAAATGGTCAGGCGTGTGGATGGGCTCAGAACAACAGCACCAGCACTGTGAGAGGTATCAGTTACCTCCAGGGCTCCAGTGTCTCTGCTGCTCAATAGCCTGATGACATCAGAGACGGGACTCACTCTTCCATCAGGATGGGGTTTCATTGCTCTCAACTGTAGGGTTATCGCAGGTGGAGTCCTACATGATGGTACACACATACTGTAGATCTATGTTGATAAAACCGCATTGAATCACAATTTAGCATTGTTTGAAAGTGTTGTGTACAAATAATGTATGTGTATATTAGCTAACCTAGTGCCCTTAAATACACCCTTATACTGAACGCATTACCCTGACAAGACAGTCACATGATTGGAAGCAATTTAATTTTTTATCCTCCAAAATTCTATTCAATCTGTGGATTCCTCCTGGTCGGCTGTACCACATAGAAATGCTAGATTGACTTTAGAATATTGTCCTACAATAGATGCACTAGATACATGTTGACAATTGGATTTGGGACAATTGCTGATCCGAGGTTTTTGTCAAAGGAAGATGAACAAGACATCTGGATGAGTATGGGCTTTGTCATTGGTTGTCATGTCAGAAAGCAATAAGGCAGGTCATAGCTGTAACTGCATACTTTCCATGATTGTGGAGCGACAAGCTAACAAAATAACACTGTAGTATGTTTGGCAGAACATAACAGCTGCATGCATCATATAATCACCATTTAAACCCACTCTGTGTTATGTCCAACACCGGAGATGGATAATGGATCATGTTGGCAAACAAATGAAATCCTTTAAAGCTTGAGGAATGAGTGGTACTTTGCTGTAATGGAATGACTCTACTTTGCCTGCACCCAAAACCCCTAACCACCCCTCTAAAACCCCTAACCACCCCTCTAAAACCCCTAACCTCCCCTCTAAAACCCCCAACCGCCCCTCTAAAACCCCTAACCTCCCCTCTAAAACCCCCAACCGCCCCTCTAAAACCCCTAACCGCCCCTCTAAAACCCCTAACCTCCCCTCTAAAACCCCTAACCTCCCCTCTAAAACCCCTAACCTCCCCTCTAAAACCCCTAACCGCCCCTCTAAAACACCTAACCTCCATTTCCTAAAATACAGATAAGCCACATGTTGTCACATAAAGACCTAAATTCAATACTCAACCCCATGACTCTGTATTGAGGACACAAGGCTCTTAGGGTGGGTGACTGGGTGTAGTCACAGGGCACATATTCTGGTCTGCTCCATATTTTCTCCTTCCACCTGATAATGTAAATGGTTAAAAGCTTTCAGATGCAATTGACAATATGACTTTGATATTAGACATAAAATCCCAGCGGATAAAAGATTACATGTTGCTTAGTCCTACTAGCCAGTGAATAAACGACACTCCAGCTGAACTTGCTTCATCAGTGGAGACGGTGTTATCACTAGATGACAGTGTAGAGGTGTTGGTCGTCAGTGTGGCTATAGGTTAGCTATAGGTTAGCTATAGGTTAGCGGCCTGTTTCCCAAGGCCT
This sequence comes from Coregonus lavaretus, assembly GCF_964263955.1. Taxonomy (NCBI): domain Eukaryota; kingdom Metazoa; phylum Chordata; class Actinopteri; order Salmoniformes; family Salmonidae; genus Coregonus; species Coregonus lavaretus. Next base: position 14,170 of record NW_028160586.1, on the reverse strand, counting down.
TATGCAATATGTTGTGGCCCATTTCGCCCAGTGAATCACATGCCTGTAGATAATCAATCAATGATTAGGCCGATAATAATGATCAATAAACTACCCAACCCACTCCAACACAAACACAGCCCTCAGGCTAATGTGAAAGCATGTCAATCCCCTCACTCCACGTGACTGTTTCATTATCTCTCTCTCTCTCTCTCTCTCTCTCTCTCTCTCTCTCTCTCTCTTGTTCTCTTTCTTTCTCTCTTCTTTCTTTCTTTCTTTCTTTCTTTCTTTCTTTCTTTCTTTCTTTCTTTCTTTCTTTCTTTCTTTCTTTCTTTCTTTCTTTCTTTCTTTCTTTCAGGTCATGGTTGAGGATGAAAACCTTCTGTCCCATCTCACACGGGACCGGGCTAAGATCCCTCACACACGGCGCCTGCCTACACGAGGACACATCATGGCTGTGGTAGGTATCCTGCTTCTCCTGGCCTGTCTTGTCTTATGTCTCCTTATTACCACAACGGCTGGTTGGAGACAATTCCAACTCGGTCAATTGAGCTTTAATTCAATGAGTCAGTTGGACATGGTAATGATCAAACTACTTTCAACAGGGATTTTTGATTAGTTTAATCCGATTCATTTCCTACCTTAACTAAATCACAATGGGCCTTACCCTGATCTCAGTCTTTCTCACTGTGTCTGATATCACTAACAGACTGTTTCTCCCTGCTCCGTATCCAGACCTCCACTTCTACCTCTGACGGCATGTTGACCCTTGACCTGATCCAGGAGGAGGCCAGCCCCAGCACAGACGGCCAGGACACCTGTGACAAGAGCTTCCGGGTCAACCTGGACAAATCCACCCAGCTCGATTGCCTCAGGTCCAAAACAGAGGGTGCCATCAGTAGCATCTGCCTAGCGACTCCCGCAGAGGTCACTGGGAAGTCCCAGAGTCTGCCGCGCGATACCGCGGTAGCCTGGGACGATAAACAGCAACTTCAGAGCCCGATGGAGAAATCCTGCACCCCTCAGCCGGGCAAGAGGCTCACATCGGCCGAGAAAAGCCGCTGCGCCTCCATGGACGAGATCCTCTCGCACTCCGAGACACGGGCCACCAAACCCAGGACATCCCTCCCCCGCTCTGCGACCTCCGCCCCCCTGGGCAACCTGCCGCCCATCAGCCAGCTGCAGGACCTCATCGCTCAGAAGCTGGAGAGAACTCAGGAGCTGCTGACGGAGGTGCAGGGGGCGAAGGGGGAGGAGGTGCAGGGGGCGAAGGGGGAGGAGGTGCAGGGGGCGAAGGGGAAAGGGAAGGACTCGCCAGGTTCCAAGGGCTCCAGGAGTTCCTCAGACATGGCCCGGGCGGAGGCTGAGAGGCTGCTGAAGGAGGCAGCGTCCACATGGGGTCAGGCCAAGGAGGTTCTAGAGGAGGTGAAGGAGCTGAGGGCGCTCTATCGTCAGCTGGACTCTCTGCCCACCACCCCCACCTCCCTATCACCCCTCACGCCCTCCAACAGTGGCAAGCAGACTGACTACAGGAAGAGCATGATGTGACCGTCAGAGAACTCAACACAGACTTGACTATGAATCCCTCAGCAAAAGAAAACTACTAAACATGCAAAGCCACAATATTGTAAAATATGTCTGTTTCTCCCCTTCTGTGTCCTTTCACTTTATTGATGCTGTGACAAAGTGAGGACATTCAGTTGCCCAACGACGTCCCCTGTGGTTAACCATTGTGCCCTTACATGTCTGCTTGATGAAGGGTGTGGGGGGCAATCTAGGGTCTGAGGTACATGTTGGCCAGGGAGTCCAGTAGAGATCCTGTCTCTCTGTACTGACCGGCTGCTGAAAGACCTTGTGATACTGCAGTGTCAGGTTTTTCTCTCGATGTTTTCCTCTGCATTGGTTGTCAAAGAGGGGATGTTCCACATGTAGGGTTTGGCCGGGGAATCAGAAGGGCTCTCCTCTCCAGGGATAGACACACAGTGGTTGAGGAAAACTCAGATTAGAGGAAGGGAAACATGGTGTCCAGACTGGCCCTGCATGTTGGGAATGTGAATGTTTTCCTTTTTCTGTTACACAACACACTGGAAGGTTGGTCTGAGCCAGATTCCCAACGAGCACCGCTCAAAAACCAACAGCAGTCCACTGTACACAGTACAGTACACCACCCTCCCTCCCTCCCTCTGCTGCTGCCCTGGGAATGGAGCTCAGCGGCATCCTCATCTCTGCTGGACCATTATGATTCACAGGGACAAGGGGAGGTCGGGGAACCAGTTCACAGAGTCAGAACGCACTGGCGTTCCATAGGGTGTTTCTGTCTGTTCCATGAGCCATATGACACGGTCAAAATGGATGACGTCTGTCTAGGTTGTGTTGTTACTAGATGGTACATTCTAGGACAGGGCTGTTCCTTTCCTGTAGGCCTACAGCCAGTTGTCTTCAGCCAGTTGCCACTGCAGCCATTGTTTCGCCTGCTACTGTAGAGCCATGGAGCCGGGATGGTGTCTGTGTGTGTCTGGTATGAGTGGTGATTATCATGCTACTGTAGAGCCATGGAGCTGGGATGGCGTCTGTGTGTGTGTATGGTATGAGTGGGAGACGTGACATAGAGGTCAGATGCAGTACTGAGGAGAGGAACCACTTGTAAGTGATTTGCTAAAATAGTAATAATAACAGAATTGCACTATAAAGGAAGGCTGTAAAACAAGAGGATGAAACTGGCGGGTAGAAACTGGAGAGAACAGATGTGTCTAATATGGCTTTTCACTCTGTTCTACATATTTGTTACGACAAGCTACTGTGTCTAGAAACATACAGACTGCACAGTTCCAACACCTTGATACCTAAGACAGTCACTCGGCTCGCTACTGTTTGAAAATCTGAGCTTTTCAAAGGTACAATGTGTGTAAACAATGCTGTTGATGAATACATCCCTCCGGCTAGCTAACAGTGATGCTAATGCTTGACCTCTGACCTCCATGTCCTACTTAAGGTCTTATAGGGTTTATGTCAGAGAAGAGAGAGAGAGAGAGAGCGAGAGAGCGAGAGAGCGAGAGCGAGAGAGAGAGAGAGAGAGAGAGAGAGAGCGAGAGAGAGAGAGAGAGAGAGAAGCCAATGAACAGTGCGCCTCGCCAGAGCACCCCGCCTTGTTTTATAGTCAGTAGCTAACTAACGTATGTTATGTGTTTGCACAGTACTGTGGAAATGGTTCGCTCTGGACTGTCAAACAGACAAAAAAAACAGTGTTATGATTATGTTATTATCATTGTTTGTGTTTTTTATTTGTTTAAAATGCTTTTGTAGGATGATTTAAGGCAGGCTTTAGAGAACAAAATAGGCAGGGCATTCTAGAACTTTCACGCTCTTAGAATGCTCAACTTGAAACTATGCATATTGTAGTTTTATTCTGTTTGTTCAACCACAACCCAATAACAGAAGGCAAAAATCATTGAAGTTGGATTTTATGAATGGACATAAAAGAGGGTGAGGTGAGAAAGATGTTAGAAAGAAGACAACAGAAAACAAAGCTTTCCCCAGGAAACATTTAACTGAATAGGCCATAAAAAATATTATTATTGTTGGTGTCATTTAGTTTTATCTGGGATGAAGTACTATCTTGTGTGAGGCTGAACACAAAACCTAATGTTTGTGCAATCCTGAAAAGATTGATATGACCCCCGATGCACTGTACATTCTTGGAGCAGTTTTAATCATCTCAAAGGATGTTGCTGTATTTGCTTATTGCGTTGCATTATGATGGAAACGGAAGTGGCTTTGCTTTGCACTGAAGTTCATCACTTCTGGACTTTCAAAGTACTTGAGACACAACCACTTGTGCAATTATAACAATCAGCCTAATTCAGACAACCATTGTTCTACATTGAATGTGTGCTTTTTTAAGTCAAAACCTAGCCGAGAATTGTAATAAAATGATTTTGTATGTCCTTTGAGAAGAATGCCCTACTGGAATATAGGGGTGGTTTTCATAGGAAATGCTGAGGTAGGAAGTGATTGATCCAAGCATTGTATTTATGGCAGCAATAATACCATCTTCAAGCTATGCCAAAGATAATATGGCTGTACAAGGTAATACAACTATTCCCATTGAAATACATTGATAATGTAAATAAGAATGTTTCATATTTTCTAGTTGACAATGTAAACGTCAGCCTACTTGTTCTGACAACCTTTTCACATGTGTGAAATGGTTGGTCACACCGACTCCAACCTAAACAATCCATCAAACACCAAATCAACTTAACGTCTTCTACATCTGGCAATGCATTCTGGGATATAATATTAATATATGCAGACACTCTTATCGAAAGCGATTTACAGTCATGCATGCATCCATTTTACGTATGGGTGGCCCCTGGAATCGAACCCACAACCATGGCGGTGCAAGCACCATGCTCTACCAACTGATCCATACAGGACCAGGATACAGGAGGTGTGGTCACAAGTTGTGAAATCCAGCCAATATTGGCCACACATGGTCACACAAAAACGCATAACATTCAATCATGAGTTAATTCTGTAAGGTGAAATGTCTTCCTTCTTTTTATGTATGATATGTTTATGTTGTCATATTTTCAGTTTCCCTTCCAATTTTGTTCACCAAATGTGGGTCTGGCACCAAACAGTAGCTACCGCAGCCTTAAATACCAAGAGGATTATAGGAAAGTTACTCAGCAACTACAATGATTGTCCCCCAGCCATTTACAAAATCCTAATTCTTGTACATTATGGATGAGATGAAGATTGTACCATAGGAATACAATAGCAGAGTATGAGCTAGGTGGATTACTTGATGGAAATGGAGAAGGAATTGTACACAGACTCAGAGATTTAAATCCTGCTCGCTCAGGGTTCCATTTTAATAAATTGTGCTAAACAAAAGAAATGGAGGATTACTTTCTTTATTTTTAACCAAATCAGTTCAAGACCGCCGCCTAGAGCATTTAAAACGACACTCACTCACACTCTCTCTCCCAGTCTGTAGATATGTACATGCACACACGCACAGACACACACCCACACACACACCGGCACAGACAGAGAGCTGGGCCTACAGCATGACGGACTGTGTTATGGTGGCACCTCTTTAAAACTGGGTGAGATGTGGCACCAATGTTCACAGCACCATTGAGGCGGGAAGAGGAACAGATACTGACAGTGATTTTCAATGAGACTGCAAGACACAAAAATACACCCCAGAAATTAAGAAGCCAGAACACAGCCGAGAGAAGGCTACTGTATGAATGGAATACATGCAATACATTCTCTGCCCAATGCACACTTAAATACGTATACATATTACACTGTCTTTCTCTCGCTCTGTCTCTCTCTCTCTCTGTCTCTCGCTATGTCTCTTGTTCTCTTTCTCTCTGTTTTGTTCTCTCTCTCGCTCTCTCCCTTGCTTTCTCTCTCTCTCTTGCTGTCTCTCTCTCTCTCGGCCTGTGGAGATCCTGACACTCCGGGGGGCAGAATCTCCTCTGAGAGGGCAGCAGGCGCCTGTGGCCTCCTTCATGCCAAGCCCTGCTCATTAAACACGAGAGAGGTCCCTCTGCCTCCTCTAATTAGGAATGACGCTGCTCTGCTCCGTGACTAACTGCAGTCAGACTCCAGATGTCAACACTTTATCCAACAGCGTAGCAGACAGGAAGAAGCTTCCTGTCACCACGTGTCTAATGGGTGTATATGATTTGATGAGTGACGCTCCGCGTTGACTTACACATTGAGGAAGAGAAACATCTCATGGTCACCTCAAGCATCCTTGAGGTATTTGTTTAGCACACATGTGTTACCAACCTGGACTCAGGCGTAGATGGAACATAGTACATGTAAATCTGTCTCCCTCCATTTAGTATGATATGTTACATTTCGTATGGTATGTATTAATTTGTGGATATCCATCATCAATTTCATATGATATGTTACAAATTCAAATGTATTGTGGCTAACGTTAGCTAGGTGGCTATGTGGCTAATGCTAACGTTAGCTAGGTGACTAACGTTAGCTAGGCTTGGGGTTAGGGTTAGGGTTAAAGGGTAGGTAGCATAAACGTAACCACATGTAACATATGGATTTGCATCAAAAGTCCCAATGCAAAGTTACACCTCCAGTTCAGCTCCGGTCAGCGGCTCCACTTCAGACCCAGAAGTCAGCCCCTCTCCAGGTTCGGGGTCTCCCACACCAGGGTGCAGACAGGGCTTGGTACATCGTGGGAGAAAGGAGAGGGGAAGCATCGCGCCGAGGTCCAGACCAGACCAGGGCCGCAACGGGGAGGCAGAGAGGGAGAGGTCGTCACGCCCGGAGCCGGATCCGCCTCCAAGGCTGAAAGCCCACCCGGACCCTCCCCTGTTAGGTCAGGTTTGTGCGGCCGGAGTCCGCACCTTTGGGGGGGGGGGGGGGGGGTACTGTCACGCCCTGACCTATGGAACTCTTGTTTGTTGAGTCAGGGTGTGAATATCTATTTGAGATCTATGTTAGTCTCTTTTTATGTTGCAGATCTAGGTTGATATTTCTATGTTTGGCCGGGTGTGATTCCCAATCAGAGGCAGCTGTCGCTCGTTGTCTCTGATTGGGGATCATACTTAAGTAGCCTGGTTGCCTACCTTAGTTGTGGGATCTTGTTCCGTTTAGGCTTGTCTGTGTCTAGCCGGAGGACTTCACGTTACGTTGTTTCTTGTTTTGTTGTATGTTTATTGAGTAAATAAACATGTACGCTTTTCACGCTGCACCTTGGTCTGACCCGTCTCTCAACGATCGTGACAGAAGATCCCACCGAACGAGGACCAAGTAGCATGGCCAGGAGCAGACATCCTGGACATAGGAGGAGATCCTGGATGGTAAGGGATCTTGGACATGGGAGGAGATCCAGGCTGGGATGGATCGCTGTCCTTGGGAACGGACAGAGGAAGCCCGGGTAGGAGAGGAGCAACGGCGACACCGACGGCGCCAGCCGAGGAGGAAGCCCGAGAGGCAGCCCCAAGAAAATGTTTTGGGGGGGCTAAAGGGGTGGTCGAGAATCGAGAGAGAAGAGCCCCGACCACTGCACCCGGTGGGGTTCCAGTTGGAGTCCCTACGACCATGGGAACAGGAATGGGAACAGTTTTACACGGAGGAGGTTCTGTTCCCTAACTCGTGGGGGCTCCCGGAGGAGTCCTCACTGGAGGAGAATTGGCGAGAGAGAGAGAAGGACTGGAGCAGTCTGAGAGAGGAGGCCACCACGTTACGGGGGCTGTTAGCTCAGAGAGAGCAGGAGTTATCCGTTCAGAGGGAGGTACTACAGGATGCTCAAAGGGAGAAGGAAGTAGTGGAGGCACGGAGAGAGGAGTTGGTCAGGCAACAAAAGGAGCGTGTGTTCATTGAGGAACCTAGGTATGCGGAGATACGCACTGTGTCGCCAGTGCGCATTCACATCCCAGTGTGTCCTGTGCCAGTGCCCCGCACGTGTAGTGCGAAAGTGGGCATCCGGCCAGGACGGGTTGTGCCAGCTCCCTGCACCAAACCAGTGGTGCGTGTATCCAGTCCGGCACGGCCCGTACCTGCTCCCCGCACCAAACCAGTGGTGCGTGTATCCAGTCCGGCACGGCCCGTGCCTGCTCCTTGCACCAAACCAGTGGTTCGTGTCTCCAGTCCGGCACGGCCCGTGCCTGCTCCTCGCACCAAACCAGTGGTGCGTGTCTCCAGTCCGTTACGGCCCGTGCCTGCTCCTCGCATCAAACCAGTGGTGCGTGTCTCCAGTCCGGCACGGCCCGTACCTGCTCCTCGCACCAAACCAGTAGTGCGTGTCTCCAGTCCGGCACGACCCGTGCCTGCTCCTCGCACCAGACAAGTGGTGCGTGTATCTAGTCCGGCACGGCCCGTGCCTGCTCCTCGCACCAGACAGTGTTGCGTGTGCCCAGTCCAGCTCCGGTCAGCGGCTCCACTCCGGAGCCAGAGCAGTCCGCCCACCAGTGCCCAGTCCAGCTCCGGTCAGCGGCTCCACTCCGGAGCCAGAGCAGTCCGCTCCACCGGTGCCGAGTCCAGCTCCGGTCAGCGGATCCATTCCGGAGCCAGAGTAGTCCGCTCCACCGGTTTCTAGTCCAGCTCCGGTCAGCGGTTCCACTCCGGAGCCAGAGCAGTCCGCTCCACCGGGGTCCAGTTCAGCTCCGGTCAGCGGCTCCACTTCAGACCCAGAAGTCAGCCCCTCTCCAGGTTCGGGGTCTCCCACACCAGGGTCCAGACAGGGCTTGGTACATCGTGGGAGGAAGGAGAGGGGAAGCATCGCGCCGAGGTCCAGACCAGACCAGGGGCGCAACGGGGAGGCAGAGAGGGCGAGGTCGTCACGCCCGGAGCCGGATCCGCCTCCGAGGCTGAAAGCCCACCCGGACCCTCCCCTGTTAGGTCAGGTTTGTGCGGCCGGAGTCCGCACCTTTGGGGGGGGGGGGGGGGGGGGTACTGTCACGCCCTGACCTATGGAACTCTTGTTTGTTGAGTCAGGGTGTGAATGTCTATTTGAGATCTATGTTAGTCTCTTTCTATGTTGCAGATCTAGGTTGATCTTTCTATGTTTGGCCGGGTGTGATTCCCAATCAGAGGCAGCTGTCGCTCGTTGTCTCTGATTGGGGATCGTACTTAAGTAGCCTGGTTGCCTACCTTAGTTGTGGGATCTTGTTCCGTTTAGGCTTGTCTGTGTCTAGCCGGAGGACTTCACGTTACGTTGTTTCTTGTTTTGTTGTATGTTTATTGAGTTAATAAACATGTACGCTATTCACGCTGCACCTTGGTCTGACCCGTCTCTCAACGATCGTGACAAGAAGATATCCAGAAATAAGTTTATAAATATGTAATATCCCAAAGACATAACTATGTTTGTATAGGTAACCAGATCGTGACTACAACTAAGTTACTAAGTCTTTGACCACACTATGTTGTTACATTGGTGAGTAAAAACTCCTTTAAGGTTAGAATTAAGGTTAGAGGTAGGAGTTAAGTTAAAGGGTTAAGGTTAGGGGAAGGGTTACCTAAGTAGCTAAAAAGTAGTAAGTAGTTGCAAAGTTGTTAATTAGCTAAAGTTGTCCATGATGAGATTCGAATATGCAACCTTTGGGTTGCTAGACGTTTGCGTTATACGCCCACCCATCCACCATAACCAACCACCCTCCTTTTGTTTTTGCCTTAAGTAACCTTCTGTCTTATGTAACCATACCAAAACGTAACATATCATACTAATTTGAGTGCTCCGAATTTACATTTACTATGTTACGTCTATTCTATGAGACCAGGCTGGTGTTACCCCCAATTAACATTAGGGTTCAGTGAATACAAACTATGAGCAAGAAAGAGGAAGATGAAGAATGTCTACAACACGGGTGCCTCTTCCTGATTCCACTCGGCTGTGTGCGGTTAGTCACAGACTGTGTCTAGAAATAACAGAGCCGGAGCCGATCATGCTCTATCAGCAACACACACGGTCTGGTCTCTCTGTCTCAGACGGTGTCACGGCTCTGTTCAGAGCAGCCTAAGTTCTTAAGTCGAGCGTTCTTGGCTCAGTTCCATCATTTCACTCAAACTACAGTTTCTGGGGGTGAAAAAAAATCAGAAAATGTATCCGACTGGCCTGTGATCTCCTTGTGACTGATGTTCCAAGAACTCTGTCTTTCATGTGTTTTCTCAAACATGAATAGTCAGGATTGTCAAAACATTTACGCAATCCATGCTATATAATGTAATAAAGTATTACATAGCCCAAATAATAAATGTAAAATAATCCCAAATATCACTATTTCTAAAAGAAGCCATAGAAAGTTGGTTGCAATTTCAATTTAATCCTCCAGAAACGACAGAACAAATAATGCAACAAATATTGTGGTTAAATTCAAATATACTAATTGACAAAAAACCTTTATTTTTTGACAGAATGTTTAAAAAAGGTATAATCTTTGTAAATGATATCATCGATAGGACTGGTGGAGTTATGTCGCACATGCAGCTAACAAAAACATATGGAAATGTCTGCTCTACCCAAAATTACAACCAAATAATTGCAGCCTTACCGCAAAAGTGGAAGAGGAAAGTGGAAGGGGGAGAAAGTAAGGAACTTGTCTGTCGGCCTTGCATTAAAGAACATAATTGGTTAAGGAAAACTGTGATAAATAAAAAAGTATATCAGTTTCACTTAAGGACCAAAGGATTGACAGCCGTCCCATATAGATTGCAAAATAGTTGGGAAGAGATCTTTGATGTACCGATCCCATGGCATAGTGTTTATGAACTGACACGCAAAACGACACCGGATTCAAAAATTAGAATCTTTCAATTTAAATTATTATATAAATTCTTGCTACCAATAGAATGTTATTTATATGGGGGATACAATCTTCCCAGCTCTGCAGATTTTGCTGTGAAGAGACAGAATCATTAGATCATTTGTTTTGGTTCTGTCCATTTGTAGCTTGTTTTTGGACACAGGTCCAGGAATGGCTAAAGGATTGCAATATTTACCTGGAGCTAACCTTGCAGATAGCATTACTGGGTGATCTGAAAAGTCATAGTCAATCAATCAATAATATAATAATACTTTTAGCAAAAATGTTTATTTTTAATTCACAATCTGTAGAAGCAATGAGAATAGAAAGGTTCAGAACTTTTGTAAAACATCACAGTACGGTTGAAATATATATGGCAAATAGAAATCCTATATGGATGGTGTTAAGAGATAGATGGGAGGTATTGAATAGAGTTGAAGGATGGGACTAATAACAAATAACAACAAATAATAACAAAGATAGCTAATAATGTAAGCATACTGTGTCCATAATAAGTATATAGGTTGTATGTTGGGAGCTTTTGGGAAAGAGCACAGTTCGAAAGATATGGCATATAGAAGCAAACCGGATGGACATCATGAAAATGATCGGAGAGGTTGAGAGTAGAAGAAGTTCAGGAGCAACAAAAAAAAAGAATATATATATATATATATATATATATATATATATATATATATATATAATAGAATTATTGTAAAATTAACTCTGTCCATAAGGTGTAGATAGTAAGTATAGGCCGGAAGTAGAGGCCTGGGCATTGTTGTTCACTAATTTACTCCAAGTAGGGAAATGATGGCGGGGTTGAAAAGTAATAAAGGGGAGTATATATATAAAAAACATGGGGGATTGGAAGTGATGCAGACAATTACATTGATAGAAGATACAATCTATCTGCAATATTAAGCTGATCCATCCCCCCCCCAAAAAATTTTTTTTATTTTTTTTTTTACTAATAATATTTAAAAAAAGAAAAAAAACATTCTTTATCTGGTGCTAAGTGTGTCCAAACACAATATACCACTCCATCTATGTTCTGCTAGAGACATCTCTCCTTGCCATGTAGCCATATTGAGTTATACCACATCAAAGTATACTGCAGCATATGGTGCACATTTCTCCTATTAAATTCTACTCTAATGCTGTTTCCACATTGGTGGTCCAGTCCAGCTCAAGACGTTTTCATTTTATCGCACTGCATGATGGGAGTGAGACAGATGTCCTGCCAAAAAGCATTCTGGGTACAGAGCTCATGTTGTGGAAACCATGCAAAGCTGCTGCTCTCTGGCTCTGCCTCTGATTTGCATATACTTGCCTTCCAGAATTGGAAGGACCACAACAAGGTGTTCTGCCTTAGAAGTGAAGAGATGCTTCATGGCAGAGCCTACATCTCTGGGAAACTACAACTGACAAAGTTTGTGAGGGTTCATACGCCATGACACCTGCAAAGAATGCTGTGGCTCTAACTTTATTGCAGGACAATATGTTACTTGGCAATATTCTTGAGCTTGCGATTCATACAGGTCTGCATCATGTAAAGAGACCAGGGGCTCTAGTCAATCCGCATTGTGGAATTTCTGCTTTACAGCGTGATTCAAATTTAAAGGCAATGTTCTCGCTTTAGCGTAGACTGCATGTCAGCTCAATCGGAAATTACCTTTAAATTTATATCGCGGAATTTGTAACGCTTCAGCCTTACAGATTGAATAGAGCCCCAAGTCATGAGATCATTGGGCGCTAAAGTAGGCTATCATTTCGTTTTTACATTCTCTTTACATGTTGTTTTGCCTAGCTCTATCCAAGTTCATTTGATTTTACTTTGCTTACATCTGATTTTGCCTCGGACTATTTGCAGCTTCCCTCACCCCATCAGAAGCCTCGGACTATTTGCAGCTTCCCTCACCCCATCAGAAGCCTCGGACTATTTGCAGCTTCCCTCACCCCATCAGAAGCCTCGGACTATTTGCAGCTTCCCTCACCCCATCAGAAGCCTCGGACTATTTGCAGCTTCCCTCACCCCATCAGAAGCCTCGGACTATTTGCAGCTTCCCTCACCCCATCAGAAGCCTCGGACTATTTGCAGCTTCCCTCACCCCATCAGAAGCCTCGGACTATTTGCAGCTTCCCTCACCCCATCAGAAGCCTCGGACTATTTGCAGCTTCCCTCACCCCATCAGAAGCCTCGGACTATTTGCAGCTTCCCTCACCCCATCAGAAGCCTCGGACTATTTGCAGCTTCCCTCACCCCATCAGAAGCCTCGGACTATTTGCAGCTTCCCTCACCCCATCAGAAGCCTCGGACTATTTGCAGCTTCCCTCACCCCATCAGAAGCCTCGGACTATTTGCAGCTTCCCTCACCCCATCAGAAGATTATTTATTTTGTGAATGTGCTGTGTTGTGTTCAGGAGGGATTTATTTTAGCTTTGATCACCATGGAGATTTGGTTGAGACGGAGAGAGATAGTGTTAGGCTGAGCCTCCAGGTCCAGGGGGAGAGGAGAGGAGAGAAGAAGAGGGGAGAAGAGAGGAGGGGAGCGGAGAGGAGAGGGGGGAGGAGAGGAGGGAAGGAGAGGAAGGGAGGAGAGGAGAGGAGAGGAGAGGAGAGGAGAGGAGAGGAGAGGAGAGGAGAGGAGAGGAGAGGAGAGGAGAGGAGAGGAGAGGAGAGGAGAGGAGAGGAGAGGAGAGGAGAGGAGAGGAGAGGAGAGGAGAGGAGAGGAGAGGAGAGGGGGGAGGGGAGAGGAGAGGAGAGGGGAGGGGAGGGGAGGGGAGGAGATGAGGGGGAGGAGAGGAGGGGGAGGAGAGGAGAAGACAAGACAAGACAAGACAAGACAAGAGAAGAGAAGAGAAGAGAAGAGAAGAGAAGAGAAGAGAAGAGAAGAGAAGAGAAGAGAAGAGAAGAGAAGAGAAGAGAAGAGAAGAGAAGAGAAGAGAAGAGAAGAGAAGAGAAGAGAAGAGAAGAGAAGAGAAGAGAAGAGAAGAGAAGAGAAGAGAAGAGAAGAGAAGAGAGAGAAGAGAGGAGAGGAGAGGAGAGGAGAGGAGAGAGAGGAGAGAGAGGAGAGGAGAGGAGAGGAGAGGAGAGGAGAGGAGAGGAGACGCCCTCCAGCTGCTTGTCTGTCTGACTCTGCTCCTCTCTGGGAGTGGGACAGTCTCTGGGCTCTCTGGGATGGGACACAGTCTCTGGGCTCTCTAGGGATGGGACACAGTCTCTGGGCTCTCTAGGGATGGGACACAGTCTCTGGGCTCTCTAGGGATGGGACACAGTCTCTGGGCTCTCTGTGGATGGGACACAGTCTCTGGGCTCTCTGGGGATGGGACACAGTCTCTGGGCTCTCTGGGGATGGGACACAGTCTCTGGGCTCTCTGGGGGATTCAGGGAGGTAGGAGCAGTGGGCTGTGCATGAGGACACAGGCAGTGTTGTGTTTGAATGTTTGTGTGTGTGTGTGCATGCTTGTGTGCGTGCGTGTGTGCGTGTGTGTTTAATTGTACTTATCGGTGCACAGTAAAGACAGATTCCAGGGATGTGATCTGCTGATACCCTCCTTTAGGGAGATTCCCTTCTTTGCTGTGTCAGCAGTCTGTCAGAGTCTTAAAAGACAGCCGAAGCTCCAGTGAGTGACCCTCTGTAAGTAGGCACTGGCTTGCTTCTGTGCGTGGAAACGGAGAACGATTTTTCAAGAAGAGAAAAATCACAAATCCCCCATTGACATCCATTAATAATTTATACATAAGTTAACCCATGCTTAGCCCTGTGTGCATATGGAAGGTAGACAGGCAGACAAAAAGCCCAGCATAGCTGCATCGGCTCATGGGGAAAAACCTTCCCCCTAAAAGCTGAATGTCCATATAAGGCATGGAGCAGCCCGAGTGCTGTGATTTG
>NW_028160587.1:0-50781 GCF_964263955.1 Coregonus lavaretus | reverse complement strand
CATAGAGAGGGAGAGAGGGAGGAGGAAGGAGGGGAGGGAGAGACAGAGGGGGAGGAGGGGAGAGAGGATGGGCTACAGAGGGTGACGAGCAGTGGATGGAGGGAGAGACAGAGGGACAGAGAGGGAAAGGAGCCCTGAGCCTCAATGTCTGAATACTGGGGGAGGGAGGGGGGATAGAGGGAAGGAGGGAGAGGGAGGAATGGAGGGAGTCCTTAAAGGAGGAGAGAATGTCAGTAAGGCACCAGCCTCACACAAGAACAAAGTCCACATCACCTTGCCATAACAATAGAAATGATTCAATGAAATAATTGGAAAAAGATAAGTAAATAACCTAAAAATGGCTAAATGAAAAATAGCCTACAATAGCTAGTGCGTTTACAAACCTAGTCACATACAATCCATAAAGCTTATGACACATAGCTATATCCTCACTGTATCCCTGAGTATGTATGTGTGAAGTGTGTGATGTGGTGTGTGAGTGACGGGTTAGAGGCCTCTCTCTCTCTCTCTCTCTCTCTCTCTCTCTCTCTCTCTCTCTCTCTCTCTCTCTCTCTCTCTCTCTGTCTCTCAGTTTCTCTCTCTCTCTCTCTCTCTCTCTCTCCCTCCCCCTCTCCCTCTCTCTCTCTCTCTCTCTCTCTCTCTCTCTCTCTCTCTCTCTCTCTCTCTCTCTCTCTCTCTCTCTCTCTCTCTCTCTCTCTCTCTCTCTCTTCTCTCTCTCTCTCTCTCTCTCTCTCTCTCTCTCCCAGGCCTGCTGTAACAGGCTCGGCATCGCGGTGCGAAGCACGGAGCGGCGTTCAAGCTTAACGTAGCTTAGCTCCAGCGTAGCAGCCTCATTGGCAAACATGAGCCGTGCAGCTAGCTCTGTGCCACATGAAAGGACCAGACATTGGAGACGCTCCCCCCACACACACACACAATCACACACACACACACACACTCACACCAGCGCCACGGCTACATTAGGAGGGGGAGTAATACCTTGTAGCACAGAGGTGAGCTGACAGCTGAAGGGAGGACAGCGGCTCAGAGAGAAAGAAAGGGAGAGTGAGGGAGAAGAGTGAGAGAGGGGGGTTGAGAGAGAGAGGTAGGGTAGAACTGACAGAGAAGAGAGCGAAAGAGAGCAGTTAGGAGCTACCACCTTGAACAACACTTGTTCATTGTGAGGACGGTTGAGCAGTCATCTAGACTGAGATGTAGTACTGTATATTTATACCCTATCAAAAATACAGTACATGCCTGAGTGACATGAGCAGGTCATTCAGCCAACACAGACTGAGAATATGTCAAAAAGGAAACCGTCACCTTGAGAAGTCTGTGTTTTGCCACCATCTTGTCCCAGACAGGTGATCTACTAGGCTTGAGTGAATGCCAGTTTGACTGGAATAGGAAAATATCAAGACAACACAGTAGCTCAAGGAAGGCATTCAAATGTTACTGTTAGAATATACTAGGCCTACACAGCTCTTGTTCATTTGTGGGGGCCGATATGTTTACTGATACCTTGTTTTCCTTTCCTGGTTTGAATCTGAATTTCTGAATTTCTCAGAGTCACCCACAAACTGGGTTTGGCTCGTTTGGCCTGTACAGCTGCCTCATCAACTACAGCTTTAAAGACTTGGCCACTCTCACTAACACTCAGATTAACACTCTCACGCAGACCATGAGTTAAACCCAGTGAGTGTTAATCTGTGTGTTAAAGTGTGGGACAAACAGGGCTAAAACATCTTCTTGTCACTAGTGTGACCACAGTCCAACATGTAATCAACCTCCCCTCCAAAAGCTGGAGTCACACACAAAGATAAAAATACAACACTACAAAGGCTAATGCTGAATCTCAGTCAAATTGGTTGCTGAGGTTTTTGAAAAGAATGTGTGGTTTAGCTTCATGCACTTAACCAGAGCACTTTTTAAGGACTTTCAGCTGAGAGTGAGTGTGTAAGATCCAGGGCTGGTGATGGACTGGGATTCAAGCCCTGGTTCCTGGGAGAGGAGAGCAGAGCAGAGTAGAGAGCTGCAGAGCTGTGTCTCTCACAGTGTTTCAGCCCACTGAGGAGAGGAGAGGAGAAGAGGGGAGAGGAGAAAAGAGGAGAAGAGAGGAGCACTAGAGCAATGACGTGTAGAGAGAGAGAGAGAGAGAGAGAGAGAGAGAGAGAGAGAGAGAGAATAATTAATTAAACTTCACACTGCATCTTCCATTCCCTCCTCTCTTCCATCCTTCAATATTTTCTTTGAGCAGGTCACTGATATGTCATAATCAGATGGTTGATTTGCTACAAAGGGTAAATACAATATTCAAATAAGTCCTTGAGTCAATGACAATTATTGACAACTGTCTGTCTGTGGCAAGCTATAGGCCCCAGTGTGTAAGATGATGGTCATAGTGTATTCTGCTAATGTATTCTGCTTTCATCATCAATGGAAATGAGAGCTCACTAGCTCACTAGTCCTCCCTCTGCCACTCTACACAGATTACACCCCACTTCATCAGCACATCACATCACATCCACCACAGCACTGAGACAGAGAGAGAAAGGGAGAGAGAGAGAGAGAGAGAGAGAGAGAGATATAGAAAGAGAGGAGAGAGAGAGGAGAGAGAGAGAGAGAAAGAGAGGACAGAGAGAGAGAGGACAGAGATAGAGAGAGAGAGAGGGGGGGGCAGAAAGAGAGAAAGAGAGAGAGAGAGAGAGAGAGAGAGAGAGAGAGAGAGAGAGAGAGAGAGAGAGAGAGAGAGAGAGAGAGAGGATACAGAGGATAGGGAGAGAGAAAGCCTGCCTGACCACCAGCCTTCCTTCTCTCCCTTTCTCTCCTCTGTGCCTGGTCCTCTCTCATCACTCCTCCGTCTCTTCCTGCCATCCCTGGGTGACGTCTCCAGTCATCCGGCAGGCCTGTCCTGCCACGCCTGGCTCTGCCTCTTTCTGTCATAACCTATAGGCCTGCCATACACTGAGCCCTGTCCCCACACATAACCCTCCCACTTACGCTCCATCACTTATTGATTAGCAGGCCCAGCTCACCAGGCATCCCAGTGTGTGTGTGTGTGTGTGTGTGTGTGTCTGGCCTTCTAAGACATATTCAGACAAGCCTGTCTCATCACAGTGGATGATGCTCAGTTCTATGCTCTATAGATGGATCGATTGGAGGCGCTTTCTTTGTTAGAAGAACAGACACAATCCAATGGTCAACAGTGGTAGGAGATACAACAGGCATGAGCATAATATAAAATACATTCCGTTGACCAGGTCTACAGCCTTTCATCCTCTCCTCTCCTTTCCTCCTCTTGACCTATGTTGGTCTATCTGTGTTTTATGAGGGAACAGTAAAGCCATACGGCGCCAGTGTTGTGTTCGAGACCACCTAAAGAGAGACCGAGTCAAGACCAAGACCGGAGGGGGACAAGAGGTCCGAGACTGAGTCAAGACCGAGACCAGAAACATGCGAGTCCCATTCAAGATCATGATAGTAATTTTGTCAAATCACCACCATAATAAGAGTTCAAGGTCAAGTACTTCTGTGTTCATACTTCAGAACAACATATGGATTCTTTAGACATTCAGAATAGTGAAAAAATGCATGCTGAGGGGAAATAAAGCCACTCTATTACTAACCCAATCACAGTGGGGAACAATGGAAAAAAATATCCAATCATGATTTTTCTTTGCTGTCTCCGGAGAGATAAATCTAGCTAGCTAAGTCAGCCATTGGCTAGGCCATCATAAGCTAGATAAGGCATCTCCCACTCAACTGTATTAGGGCAAAACTTTGGAGTGACAGTGGAATCAACCAATCACAATTTGACTTAATGAGTGGGACCGTTTTTACAAAAACGTATGCAAACTTCTGCCTTCTTGAAGGCCAACAGGCCACTGCGCAATAGCGAGCATTGGTTTTCCCACAGCCTAGCTAGCTAGCATTTGATGTCGGCTTACTTGTTAGCTTCTCCATTTTCAACAATAACTTTCAACAAGAAGTTAAGTTTCAAATTATCATCATCTGGTGAGTGGAACTGTGTTTTTTATTGCAGCGCGCTTGCTGTTGTTTGCCATCTCTTTGAAAATAACTTATATATACAAGAGTATGTGGACACCCCTTCAAATTAGTGGATTCGGCTATTTCAGCTACACCCATTGCTGAAAAATTTATAAAATTGAGCACACAGCCATGCAATCTCCATAGACACACATTGGCAGTAGAATGGCCTTACTGAAGAGCTCAGTGACTTTCAACATGGCACCGTCATAGGATGCCACCTTTCCAACAAGTCAGTTCGTCAAATTTCTGCCCTGCTAGAGCTGCCCTGGTTGCAACACTCTTTACCGAGTTCCAAACTGCCTCTGGAAGCAATGTCAGCACAATAACTGTTCGTCCGGAGCTTCATGAAATGGGTTTCCATGGCCGAGCAGCCGCACACAAGCCTAAGATCACCATGCGCAATGCCAAGAGTCGGCTGGAGTAGTGTGAAGCTCGCTGCAATTGGATTCTGGAGCAGTGGAAATGCCTTCTATGGAGTGATGAATCACGCTTCACCATCTGAGAGTCCGACAGACTGGGGAAGGCCCTTTCCTGTTTCAGCATGACAATGCTCCCGTGCACAAAGCGAGGTCCATACAGAAATGGTCGAGATCGGTGTGGAAGAACTTGACTGGCCTGCACAGAACCCTGACCTCAACCCCATCGAACATCTTTGGGATGAATTGGAACGCTAACTGCGAGCCAGGCCTAACCGCCCAACATCAGTGCCCGATCTCACTAATACTCTTGTGGCTGAATGGAAACAAGTCCCCGCAGCAATGTTCCAACATCTAGTGGAAAGCCTTCCCAGAAGAGTGGAGGCTGTTATAGCAGCAAAGGGGGGACCAACTCCATATTAATGCCCATGATTTTGGAATGAGATGTTCGATGGGCAGGTGTCCACATACCTTTGGTCATGTAGTGCATGTGTGTGAAACATTGTTGCATTTAAAGTGGAACTGAACGCATTTTGGCAACATGAAATCTTATTCAAATTTCTTCACATACACCCCCAGAAAGTTAAATAAAATAAAAATCTGAAAAGGGACCACATAGATATGGTCATTTTCACATTTTCATAAAGTCTTAGAATGTTTGGGAATTACGTATACCAAGGCATTTGTGAAAATTCTATAGTAATATAGAGTAGGAAAGCGGCCTGCGTTCTGACAATTAATAGACACTGCAGTAAATAAAACCAAATAAAACCATCTGTCTTGTCCAGGACCGGAGTCCACACAGACCGGTGCGCTATAGCCAATCAGAGCTACAGTAGGCCTTTATAAAAATAAGCCATTTGCCACACGGTCCTGCCATCATTAACTTGGTACTGGACTGTTGTTTACAGGCAGTTGCAACAGCGCGACTATAGATCATTAGAATGCATTCGCCAAAAGCCACAAAATACACCTGAATGGATTTCTGCAAATATGTAAACACCACAGGAGTCCTCTTACATTTGGGAACTTTACAGTCCTATTGATCAAACAACCATGAAAAGGTAGGCTCTCTCTCCCTCAGTGATGCCCATCAACAACAAGATCAACAACTAATGCTAGCCAGAGCAAGATGAGCTAAAATCTAACGAAGGAACATTAGATAAACCCTCTCAAACTTTTTCAGCTAGTTGGCCGTCAAAATTGCACTGATAAACGATGGGGAATTGTAGCTTCCTCCACCTTCTGCAGCTTGCCTGCCAATGCATACTTGTACCAACCAAGCAATCAAGCCAACTGGTCATATTCAGCGGGTGTTGTTTTGCACTCTGGCACACTCAGATGAGAGCCAGAGTGAATTTGCGAACGCAAGAGATATGCTAACTGGATAACAGTCATTCAAGTTCTCTCTAGCTAACCAAATGACGCCTGCATCTCTGGCTGTGTATAGCCACCGAAAAACGATATGAGGGGAAAAAGTCAGTCACTCACCCAGTCCTCCAATGGCATGACATGAAATCCTCCTAGCAGCTAGCTAGGTAGCTAGCTAGCTAACGTTAGGTTCCGTGTTTTTAGCTTGCTATATAAATAGTTATGCTAGCCTTTAAGCCACGTTATGACTGAGTTGTGATCATTGCCCTTGCTAGTTTGATTATATTGACATTCCCAGCCTTAGTTACATTCGTCCGTTTTTGTCCAGAATATTGAGTCATTGAAACTGAAACAGTGCATCCCAAATGGAGGCAGCAAACAATGTACCAGGCCAGCTGTGATTTACAACCTGATAGCAATATCTTTGGGACTACCAAGAAATGTATTGGTGAATTATATTAATCATGCATTGAACTGCATCCATCTATTCTGCCAACAATGCCTTAGTGTACATCATGGAACTTTGAGTCAAATATAACCTATTTTTAAAACCTCTTATAAAGTTGGTTTTGTAGCATAAACTGGGAATTAGATATTTTTGACTGATTTTATGATTGTTTGTTTGTTTCATATCTGCAAAGTAGTTAAAACACTGTCAGTTCCACTTTCATCTTTAGGTCACCGGTTACTTTGTGTGCTAAAGGTGAATTGTTTTTTGCAATGGGAAGTAATAGTTGTACATTTCGATTGGGAAATGCTTAATGGTTGTGTTTTTGTATTCTTATGATTGGGACCTACTGGCTTATTATGTCTGAATTTATGGACTGCTTATCCTTTAACATCATGCTGTGTATGACTGCTGTCTTTCCATCAGCCCTATGCAGTGGTGTAGTGGCGCCTGGAGAAGTGGGTATACTCTAATTTTGCCAAAAGTTCCCAAATGGCCCGCCCTGCAAAGGAAAGGCGCCCTGTGTGAAAAATCCTATGTTTCCCTATAGATTTTTCAGATTTTCACTCTCAAAATCACACCTTTTTAAAAATAGAAAAAAATACTAATATTTGGAGCTAGAAGCACAAGCATTTCGCTACACCCACAATAACATTTGATAAACACGTGTATGTGACAAATAAAATGTGATTTGATTTGGTCTAAGTCCACAACAATGCTTAAACCACATCAATCTGATGAGGTGGGCTTGTCAGGGCCTGGCTCCCCAGTCAGTGGGCCTCTGTCCACCCAGGCCCATCCATGTCTACGCCCCTGATGCAAACAGTGCATAATCACAATTGTGCATCACAAATAGCTTACTAACCAACACTTCGGACTTTTTCAATACCTGGTTTGCATACCCATTGTTGCCTTAGTTAGCATTTACTGGTAGATATCATAAATTGAAACGTCTTTCCTACCCTACCCACTACCGATGTCATTCTTCTGTGAGCTGCTCCATGCCAAAACCAGTTGAGAGCTGCACACTCTTGCTGCCTGCAGATGATATTCCGCTGAAACCAGGCTATGTGTGCGGTGGACATGTTAATAAATTTCACGTGCTTTGCGATTGCTTAGGCTACTTTGTGCACGATTTCTCTATTGTACTACGTACAGTTGAAGTCGGAAGTTTACATACACTTAGGCTGGAGTCATTAAAACTCGTTTTCCAACCACTCCACAAATTTCTTGTTAACAAACTATAGTTTTGGCAAGTCGGTTAGGACATCTACTTTGTGCATGACACAAGTCATTTTTCCAACAATTGTTTACAGACAGATTATTCCACTTATAATTCACTGTATCACAATTCCAGTGGGTCAGAAGTTTACATACACTAAGTTGACTGTGCCTTTAAACAGCTTGGAAAATTCCAGAAAATGATGTCAAGGCCTACCTTCAAACTCAGTGCCTCTTTGCTTGACATCATGGAAAAAAATAAAATAAATTGTAGACCTCCACAAGTCTGGTTCATCCTTGGAAGCAATTTCCAAACGCCTGAAGGTACCACGTGCATCTGTATAAACAATAGTACGCAAGTATAAACACCATGGGACCACGCAGCCGTCATACCGCTCAGGAAGGAGACGCGTTCTGTCTCCTAGAGATGAACGTACTTTGGTGCGAAAAGTGCAAATCAATCAAGGCAATGCTACCAAATACTAATTGAGTGTATGTAAACTTCTGACCCACTGGGAATGTGATGAAAGAAAGAAAAGCTGAAAAAAATCATTCTCTCTACTACTATATTGGCTGAATGAAAGCTGATAATGATGAGTTTTTTACTCCGCTGGTCACGGCTGGTCTCAGGAAGAAATTATGAGAACTCACTGTCCGAGACCGAGTCAAGACCAAGTACAAATGTATCCGACACCGAGAAAAGACAGAGACAATCAATACGTGGTCTCGAAATCGGTCTCGAGTACTACAACTGCACACTCTGCCCCAGCAGGAGACAAACAGACAGACAGACAGACAGGTGAGCTAACACAGACCCTCTGTCTCAGCACTGACCCACCCCAGCCTGAGGAGGGGAAGTGAGAGAGAGGGAGCGATAGAATAAGAGAAAAAGAAGAGGGTGTTGGCGAGGAAGGATGAGAGGAGGAGGCAGAGAGAGAGACAGAGATGGAGGAGAGGCTTTCCTGTTTGCCCTCCCTGGGCCACGCCGTTTGAGGCTGCAGTCGTTTATGAATTCTCCTCGCAGCGCAGCGGCGTGTCGCGGCGAGGAGTGCGCTCCACATCAGAGCACTCAAGGACGGGCCCTCTTAAAAAGCCATTGAGTGGAGCCTGGGCTGAGCGTGTGCTGTGGAGGCCCTGTGTAGGCCGGGACAGTAATGATGTATCAGATTATTACTGCGGCTGACAAGATGGATATGGGGACTAGGACCCCGCTCCCAGCTTCATTACAACAGATATGTTTTCACTGAGCCCCCTGCTCTGAGGACACACACACACACACACACACACACACACACACACACACACACACACACACACACACACACACACACAGACACATACACACGCATGGGCATCCAGAAAAACACACACACCCATCACAGGCCTAGAGATGCACACACAAACGGACACAAAGACACACACAACAGTACACACCCTGGTGAATTTACTGTGAAATAAACTCTCCATTACATACAGACTTACACACAGAGTTGTACATCAACCCTGTGCATGACCTTTCCCCAACACTCATGTGTGTGACATGCCTACACAGAGAGGAGTTGGAGAGCAATAATAATACTTTTCTTTATGACCATTATATAGTTTCTGGACGTTTCAAAGCACATATCTAATATGAATTTAAAAAATCTATAAATAAGAATAGTTGATGCAGTAAGTAGAATAAATAAATTTACAATAACATTATAAACACACATGAATTAATTTAGTAGCTGAGATACTATATATATTTCATGTGGGAGTTTTTGAAATCCCCATGGACAGTACTGAATTATAAACATACAGTTGAAGTCTGAAGTTTACAACCACTGTCACGGATACGGCCGAGGCTGCCCCTCCTCCTCGTTCGGGCAGGCTTCGGCGGTCGTCATCACCGGAGTACTAGCTGCCACCAATCGATGTTTCTGTGTCTCACTAGTTCTGTCTTTATTGTTCACACCTGTTACTCATTAGGCTTATTAGTTTCCCTATATTACCTCTGTTTTCCCTCCTGAGTGTGTGCGTGATTGTTGTTTGTTACGTTGTCTGTTGAGCTGTTGTTTTTGCTCTTCCCTGCGTGGAGGGTTTGCTAATATTTACTTGGAGGCGAGTAAAGCCATTTATTCTCAGTTCTGTGTCCTGCGCCTGATTCCGTTTCCCCACTGCACCCAGACGCTGACAGAATCACGCACCCGTTATGGAGTCAGCAGGCACGCCCGATCCCAGCGCTTCGGTGGAGGAACGCATCCACCAGCACGCGACCATGCTGCAGAGACTAGGTTCGGCTCTGGATCAAGTGATCCACACCATGGATCGATGGGAGAGAGTTGGGTTTTCTACACCTCCTCCTTCGCCGATTTCTCTTCCATCCAGATCCTCAAACCCTGGGTCCAGTGGTCTTCGGCTCTCGCTCCCGAGGGAATACGATGGGACAGCTGCCGGGTGTAAGGGTTTCCTGCTCCAGGTGGAACTTTACCTGGCAACCATCCACCCAGCTCCCTCGGGATACGAGAGCGTGTCCGCCCTCATCTCCTGTCTGTCGGCCAGAGCCCTGGAATGGGCCAACGCGGAGTGGGGTGGAATAGACGCTGAGTCCGTTCGTTATGAGGATTTTACCCGCCGTTTCCGGGCAGTATTCGATCATCCGCCTGAGGGGAGAGCGGCGGGGGAGCGTCTGTTTCACCTCAGCCAGGGAAGGAGGAGCGCACAGGAATTCGCCCTGGATTTCAGGACACTGGCAGCCAGCGCGGGATGGAACGAGAGGGCCCTGATTGATCACTACCGATGCAGTCTACGGGAGGACGTTCGTCGGGAGCTGGCCTGCAGGGACACTAATCTTAACCTGGACCAGCTGGTATATTTATCGATCCGGCTGGATAACCTGTTGGCTACCCGCGGACGTCCAGATCAGGGTCCGTCCAGTCCATCCCCCAGCACTTCCGAGTCCACACCTATGGAGCTTGGAACTGCTGATGCGGAGAGACCGAGCAAGGGGGTGGTCTCCTGCACCAACTGTGGCTGCAGAGGACACACTGCGGGCCGGTGCAGGAGAAGACCCTCATGGAATCGAGGCAGCAGGCAGGGTTCTGGGGAATCATCCCAGGTGAGTAGGCACCCAACTCACCCATAGCTCCCTGTTGCTCACATGATGATTAATGTTATTTTCCCTGAGTTTTCCCCACATTCCCAGCATAGGGCGCTCGTAGATTCCGGCGCAGCTGGGAATTTCATGGATAGATTGGTTGCGCATAGATTAGGGATTCCTATATTGCCGTTAGATGTGCCCTTCCCCATACGTGCCCTAGATAGTCGCCCATTAGGGTCAGGTATGGTTAGGGAGGTCACAGCTCCACTTCGGATGGAGACACAGGGGGGTCATGAAGAGAGAATTAGTCTCTTCCTTATTGATACTCCTGCGTTTCCCGTGGTGCTGGGCCTTCCCTGGCTAGCCACCCATGACCCCAGTATTTCGTGGCAACAGAGGGCTCTTAAGGGATGGTCACCTCAGTGCTCAGGAAGGTGTGTAGGTGTTTCCGTAGGGGCAACCACGGTGGAGAGTCCAAACCATGTCTCCCCAATGCACATTCCCTCAGAATATGCTGATTTGGCTCTCGCCTTCTGTAAAAGGAAGGCGACTCAATTACCACCCCATCGACGAGGGGATTGTGCGATAGATCTCCGTGAGGGTGCTGCACTTCCCAGGAGTCACGTGTATCCTCTGTCACAGGAGAAGATGGTGGCTATGGAGACATATGTCACCGAATCTCTGGGACAGGGATACATTCGGCCATCCACTTCCCCTGCCTCCTCAAGTTTCTTTTTTGTGAGGAAAAAGGATGGAGGTTTACGCCCGTGCATTGACTATCGAGGTCAGATAACCGTAAAATACAGCTACCCTCTTCCTCTCATTGCTAGTATGACGGAGTAATTGCACGGGGCACGCTTCTTCACAAAATTGGACCTCAGGAGCGCGTACAATCTGATCCGTATCCGGGAGGGGGACGAGTGGAAGACGGTATTTAGTACCACCTCTGGTCACTATGAGTACCTCGTCATGCCGTACGGGTTGATGAATGCTCCCTCAGTCTTTCAATCCTTTGTCGATGAGATTTTCAGGGACCTGCACGGACAGGGTGTAGTGGTGTATATAGATGATATTCTCATATACTCCGCCACATGCGACGAGCATGTGTCCCTGGTGCGCAAGGTGCTTGGTAGACTGTTGGAGCATGACCTGTACATTAAGGCTGAGAAATGTCTGTTCTTCAAACAGGCCGTCTCCTTCTTAGGATACCGCTTGTCAGAGTCAGGGGTCGAGATGGAGTGTGACAGCATTTCAGCCGTGCGTAATTGGCCGACTCCTACCACGTTAAAGGAGGTGCAGCGATTTTTGGGTTTTGCCAACTACTACCGGAGATTTATCCGGGGCTTTGGCCAGGTAGCAGCTCCCATAACCTCTTTGCTAAAGGGTGGTTCGGTGCGCCTGCAGTGGTCAGCGGAGGCGAACAGGGCTTTTGGTCAGCTGAAGGCGCTGTTCACCACGGCTCCCGTGCTGGCTCATCCGGATCCTTCCTTGCAATTCATAGTCGAGGTGGACGCGTCCGAAGCGGGGATAGGAGCTGTACTGTCTCAGCGCTCGAGTACGCCTCCCAAACTCCGCCCCTGTGCTTTCTTCTCGAAGAAGCTCAGCCCGGCGGAGCAAAACTACGACGTGGGGGATCGGGAGCTGTTAGCTGTTGTGAAAGCTCTTAAGGTGTGGAGACATTGGCTTGAGGGGGCTAAACACCCTTTTCTCATTTTGACTGACCACCGCAATCTGGAGTACATTCGGGCAGCGAGGAGACTGAATCCTCGTCAGGCAAGGTGGGCCATGTTTTTCACGCGTTTTGTGTTCACCCTATCGTATAGACCAGGGTCCCAGAATGCTAAGGCAGACGCTCTGTCCCGGCTATACGACTCAGAGGATCGGACCAGGGAGCCTACTCCCATACTTCCGGCTTCTTGTCTGGTGGCACCGGTGGTATGGGAGGTTGACGCGGACATCGAGCGGGCGTTACGCACGGAGCCCACTCCCCCCCAGTGTCCAGTGGGTTGTGCGTACGTTCTGTCCGAGGTTCGCGATCGTTTGATTTATTGGGCTCACACGTCACCTTCTTCTGGCCATCCTGGCATTGGTCGGACAGTGCGCTGTCTTAGTGGGAAGTACTGGTGGCCCACCTTAGCTCAGGATGTGAGGGTTTATGTTTCTTCCTGTTCGGTGTGCGCTCAGTGCAAGGCACCTAGACACCTGCCCAGAGGTAAATTACAACCTCTCCCCGTTCCACAGCGGCCGTGGTCACACCTATCGGTGGACTTTGTTACAGATCTTCCTCCGTCACAGGGTAACACCACGATCCTGGTCGTTGTGGATCGGTTTTCTAAGTCCTGTCGTCTCATTCCTTTGCCCGGTCTCCCTACTGCCCTACAGACCGCAGAGGCCCTGTTTACACACGTCTTCCAGCACTACGGGGTGCCTGAGGATATAGTGTCTGATCGGGGTCCCCAGTTCACATCGAGGGTCTGGAAGGCGTTTATGGACCATCTGAGGGTCTCGGTCAGCCTGACCTCAGGTTTTCACCCCGAGAGTAATGGGCAGGTGGAAAGAGTAAACCAGGATGTGGGTAGGTTTCTGAGGTCGTATTGCCAGGAACGGCAGGGGGATTGGTCAGTTTACATTCCCTGGGCAGAGATGGCACAAAATTCCCTCCGCCACTCCTCCACTGACCTGTCTCCCTTTCAGTGTGTACTAGGTTACCAGCCGGTCCTGGCACCGTGGCATCAGAGCCAGATCGAGGCTCCTGCGGTGGATGAATGGTTTCGGCGCTCGGAGGAGACATGGAACGCTGCCCATGTACGCCTGCAAAGGGCGATTAGGAGACAGAAGGCGAGTGCCGACCGCCACCGCAGTGAGACTCCAGTTTATGCACCGGGGGACCGGGTCTGGCTCTCGACCCGAAACCTGCCCCTTCGCCTGCCCTGCCGGAAGCTGGGTCGGCGGTTTGTGGGGCCCTTTAAAGTCCTGAGGAGGTTGAACAAGGTTTGTTATAGGTTACAGCTCCCCCCTGATTACCATATTAACCCCTCGTTCCATGTGTCTCTCCTCAGGCCGGTGGTAGCTGGTCCGCTCCAGGAGTCCGAGGTGCGGGAGGTTCCTCCGCCCCCATTGGACATTGAGGGGGCACCGGCGTACTCGGTCCGTTCCATCATGGATTCGAGGCGTCGGGTTGGAGGCCTGCAGTATCTCGTGGAGTGGGAGGGGTACGGTCCGGAGGAACGGAGCTGGGTTCCCAGGAGGGACATCCTCGATCCCTCCTTGTTAAAGGAGTTCCATTGTCGTCACCCGACTCGCCCTGCTCCGCGTCCTCCTGGCCGTCCCCGAGGCCGGTGTCGACGACGTACAGTTGAAGTCTGAAGTTTACAACCACTGTCACGGATACGGCCGAGGCTGCCCCTCCTCCTCGTTTGGGCAGGCTTCGGCGGTCGTCATCACCGGAGTACTAGCTGCCACTGATCTATGTTTCTGTGTCTCACTAGTTCTGTCTTTATTGTTCACACCTGTTACTCATTAGGCTTATTAGTTTCCCTATATTACCTCTGTTTTCCCTCCTGGGTGTGTGCGTGATTGTTGTTTGTTACGTCGTCTGTTGAGCTGTTGTTTTTGCTCTTCCCTGCGTGGAGGGTTTGCTAATATTTACTTGGAGGCGAGTAAAGCCATTTATTCTCAGTTCTGTGTCCTGCGCCTGATTCCGTTTCCCCACTGCACACAGACGCTGACATACACCTTAGCCAAATACATTCAAACTCAGTTTTTCACAATTCCTGACATTTAATCCTAGTAAAAATTATCTGTCTTAGGTCAGTTAGGATCACCACTTTATTTTAAGAATGAAATGTCAGAATAATAGTAGAGAGAATGATTTATTTCAGCTTTTATTTATTTCATCACATTCCCAGTGGGTCAGAAGTGTACATACACTCAATTAGTATTTGGTAGCATTGCCTTTAAATTGTTTAACTTGGGTCAAACGTTTCGAGTAGCCTTCCACAAGCTTCCCACAATAAGTTGGGTGAATTTTGGCCCATTCCTCCTGACAGAGCTGGTGTAACTGAGTCAGGTTTGTAGGCCTCCTTGCTCGCACACGCTTTTTCAGTTCTGCCCTCAAATTTTGTATAGGATTGAGGTCAGGGCTTTGTGATGGCCACTCCAATACCTTGACTTTGTTGTCCTTAAGCCATTTTGCCACAACTTTGGAAGTATGCTTGGGGTCGTTGTCCATTTGGAAGACCCATTTGCGACCAAGCTTTAACTTCCTGACTGATGTCTTGAGATGTTGCTTCAATATATCCACATAATTTTCCTTCCTCATGATGCCATCTATTTTGTGAAGTGCACCAGTCCCTCCTGCAGCAAAGCACCCCCACTACATGATGCTGCCACCCCCGTGCTTCACGGTTGGGATGGTGTTCTTCGGCTTGCAAGCACCCCCTTTTTCCTCTAAACATAACGATGGTCATTATGGCCAAACAGTTCTATTTTTGTTTCATCAGACCAGAGGACATTTCTCCAAAAAGTACGATCTTTGTCCCCATGTGCAGTTGCAAAGCATAGTCTGGCTTTTTTATGGCGGTTTTGGAGCAGTGGCTTCTTCCTTGCTGAGCGGCCTTTCAGGTTATGTTGATATAGGACTCGTTTTACTGTGGATATAGATAATTTTGTACCGGTTTCCTCCAGCATCTTCACAAGGTCCTTTGCTGTTGTTCTGGGATTGAGTTGCACTTTTCGCAGCAAAGTACGTTAATCTCTAGGAGACAGAACGCGTCTCCTTCCTGAGCGGTATGACAGCTGCGTGGTCCCATGGTGTTTATACTTGCGTACTATTGTTTGTACAGATGAACGTGGTACCTTCAGGCGTTTGGAAAAATTACTTGTGTCATGCAATAGTTTGTTAACAAGACATTTGTGGAGTGGTTGAAAAACTAGTTTTAATGACTCCAACCTAAGTGTATGTAAACTTCCGACTTCAACTGTAGTTCTGCTCTGCTTTAAGGTTGAAAATAGCTTTGTTGGGGTAATCTTAAAATAATGTATTAGCCTTTCAATGCTGACGCAAAAGGAACGTGTTTGGGGAATAAATGTTTATTTGGAGGGCTATCTGGAATGAAAAAGAGGAGAGAGAGATGAAGAAATGAAGAGAAGAGAAGGGGATCAGTTATGGAAAGCACTGGAGAGTTTTGGGACGTCTCCAAGACTTTCATTATCTTTGATGTTGATTTTCAAAACCCATAATCATGCCCATATCATTATCTCTCTCCTCTCCTCTCCTCTCCTCCGCTGATCAATGAGCAAGGGAGTAATGGGGGAATCTCTCTCTCTGTCTTCAATTGCACTTGTTGTTCATACACACACATTCACCAAAACAAATTCCACACATATACACACCAACACTAATATAAACACTAATGCCTGGCTCCTCATAAACCAGAAATAGCTCCCTACTAAGAGAAGGAACACATTTCTGAAGGGGAAAAGGTAAAATAAATATGTCAATTTGTGACATATAGAACTTCAGGGCTAAGACCATGACCGCTGTGTAGGAGTCCAAATATCTCAAACACATTAAAGATGTCAGGATAACTATGTCAGACAAGTCAGAAGATATATGAATCAAATTAGTCAAGAAAAACATGAAGGAAAAGTGAAGATATGTCAATTAGAGAGAGAGAGAGAGTGAGAGACAGAGAGAAAATGATAGCAAGAGAGCAAGCGAAAGAAAGAAAGATATACAGTGTAGAGAAAGTGGAAGAGAGAGAGTGAGAAATAAAGAGAGAGACAGAGAGAAAGTGAAAGAGAGAGAGAGCGAGAGAGAGAAAGACACAGAGAGAAAGTGAAAGAGAGAGAGAGACAGAGAGAGGGAGAAAGTGAAAGAGAGAGACAGAGAAAGAGAGAGAGAAAGTGAAAGAGAGAGAGACAGAGAGTGAGAGAAAGTGAAAGAGAGAGAGCGACAGAGAGAGAGAGAGAGAGAGAAAGCGAAAGAAAGAGGCTAACAGCTGTACAGTGTAGGGCTGTAGAGCAGAGACATACTGTAGTCATGGATATGTATGGTCACTGCTCAGTGAGTAGAGGGATTACCCTCACACTGGGCTCACTGAGAATGACTGACTGGGAACTCAATGTTATCTAATGGGCTGAATGAGACTGACTGAGGGGGAAGGATTCACATGACTTACAGGGTGACAAGTCCACAAGGACTCTCTGTGACCCCCTAATCTGATCAGAGGTGAGGGGCCGACATTCATCTGTCTCCCTCCTGAGAGACACCCCGGACCCCCAGGATAACGCACCACACTGGGAACCCTAGATCGACAAAAGACTGGAGAAAATTGTAGGCAGTTAGAGTTGCACTGTGGATCATGAACCTCATTCACTGTCTCACCCGACAGTCGCCAACACCCAGCCAATAGAGGGATTCCCTCATGCCTTGTGCCCGCCCCCAGGCTCCCAGGGACCGGCAGAGGACACAGAGATGAGGAAACGGTGTGATGGAGAAAAACGCTCAAAGCAAAAGGAAGAATATCATCCCTCCCTTCTACTCCTATACCCCAGGAGAAAATGAGCGAAGGATGAGAGGAAAGGAGGGAGGGAGGACAAACCCAATTCAGTTTCGATTGTCCTCTAATCCAATATATGTAACTGTGACTGATTCTCCTCCTAAACCAGAGACCCTGCCAGTGAGAAAGGCCAACAAACATCTCCTCTCCTCTCTTCTCCTCTCCTCTCCTCTCCGGCCCACCTGGGGAAATGAACCAGAGACTGAGAGGTAAAAATAGGGATAGAGACAATTCAGGAAATGGTTAAAAGTATTCCCAGTGTAGTATTGACAGTGTAGTATTGACAGTGTAGTATTGACAGTGTAGTATTCCCAGTGTAGTATTCCCAGTGTAGTATTGACAGTGTTGGACAAAGGGAAATATCTACGGGAGGGGTTAAAACATATGCTGTGTGTGTGTGGGGTGGCACATTCACAGCTACATATGTGCTTTTGTTAGATTAATTTGGATTTTAAGAATAATGACTAAAGAATTTCACCCCAAACACAGTATAAATGTTAGAATTATCATGTAGTGTCAACCCACTAACAGAGGGGGCGTTACTAACCATTCAAGGGGGAAGGCGGGAACTGTTTAAGAAAGGTGGGAGGAGCATAGTGTCTTTGTTTGTCAAGGAGTATAAAAAACAGGATATTTGTGTTTTTGAGCAGAGCTCTCCATGAATAAATTTACCGATAATTACTTGTGGATTGTGGACCTTGAATCATTGATGATTAAAACCAGAGCATTACAACCTCTGGTAATGATTCAAGCTTAGGTCGAATTAGAGATAGAAATTCACATGACAGCTTTCTAGTTGCAATTTAGGAGCACACTTTCACTGTCAAGTCTACAAACCTTGAAAAGCCATTCAAGGGCAGAAACACACAGCAGAGTAGAGCTGTAGATATTGACCACTCACTCTCTCTGAGGTGGGCTACATTCACAGCTGCTCCAAGGAAGTGTGTGTGTGTGTGTGCGTGTGTGCGTGCGTATGTGCGTACGTGCGTGTACTCTCACTATTGTGGTGCCCATCCACTGCAGGCAGATAAGGCCTATATGGCGCTCTCAGAGGGACACACTGAACGGGAAATGGAACCCAATTCATCTCAAAGACATTCTTCACTGGCTCAGTACTATCACAGAAACCTTCAGTCACACACTGAGGAGGTGGAAGGATGATTCTCTCTCTCGCTATTCTCTCTCTTGCTCTTTTCTCTATTTTTACCTCTTTACTCTAATTCTCACGCACACAGGTTCCAAACCAAAAACCATGGATTTCAGGCAATATCCGCGCTGGGCTAACTCCCGAACGAGCTAAATGCCTTTTATCATTGCTTCGAGGAATACAACACCGAGTCTTGCGTGAAAGGCCCTGTTGTTCCGGATGACTGTGTGATCTCACTCTCCGTGGTCGATGTGAGTAAAACTTTTAAACAGGTTAACACTCGCAAGGCGGCCGGGCTGGACGGAATACCAGGGCACGTTCTCAAAGCATGTGCAGACCAGCTGGTGTCTTCACTGACATTTTCAATCTCTACTTGTCCCAGTCTGTAATCCCAACATGTTTCAAGCTGACCACCATTATCCCTGTTCCCAAGAACTCCAAGGTAACCTGCCTAAATGACTATCGTCCTTTAGCACTCACATCTGTAATTATGAAGTGCTTTGAAAGGCTGGTCAGTGTGGTGCCAGGACAACAACCTATCCCTCAATGTTAGTAAGACCAAGAAGTTGAGTTCTACAGCTGCACCATCGAGAGCATTTGGACTGGCTGCATCACCGCTTGGTATGGCAAATTCACCACCGTCGACCGCAAAGCGCAACAGAGGATGGTGCGGACAGCCCAGTACATCACTGGGGCCGAGCTTCCTGCCATCCAGGATCTCTATACCAGGCGGTGTCAGAGAAAGGCCCGAAAATTGCTAAAGACTCCAGCCACCCAAGCCATAGACTGTTCACTCTGCTACCGTCCAGCAAAAGGTACCAGAGCATTGACTCTGTTTTGTATTGTTTAAAAAAGGAAAGGGCTCGTAAGCATTTCACGTTTAAGTCTACACCCGTTGTATTCGGCGCAAGTGACAAATACAATATCCCCATGCAATATTGTGACACTTCATGTGAAGAACAATACTGTATAAAGCACTTACCTATGTAGAGTTGAACCCAAGGAAGGACAGAACCCAGGGCCACATAAGAAAGGAGAGAGAGAGGAGAGGAGACATTAATAGGGTGCAATTAACAATGTGACTTCACTGTAATTACACATTGAAAGCTGCAATATGTAACTTTTTTGGTGACCCAGCCAAATCCACATAGTAAAGTGTTATAGATCTGTCATTCTCATTGAAAGCAAGTCTAAGAAGAGGTAGATGTGCGCTATATCTATGCTTCCCATTCTTAAGTTTAGTTTTTGCATCTTTTACGTTCGGTTTTGTACACCAGCTTCAAACAGCTGAAAATTCAATATTTCTGGTTATTGAAAATATATTTCACAGCAGTTTAGATGGTTCAATGATTCTCTACATTGCTTGTTTTGTCACATAAACTGAAATTAGGCGAACCATTCAAATATTAGCAACCAGGAAATGGTGGAGCGATTTCTGCACATTGCACCTCTAAGGCTGCGTAGAGATGCAGGGCACACAGATTATATATTATTTATATAAAAATAAAACCATTACTTCATTAATTTTAAATAAGATCTACTGCTGTAATCATTTTGTGTAATTACATTATTGAAAACCGTGTTTGGTGGATTGCCCTAGTAGTAGTTATTAGATTATGTTCTGTGATGTTGAATAAGTGGAGGACCATTATGGGGCCTTTGAGATTCACAGTAGATTTCCCACTTTCATACAGAGGAGGTAATGATCCTGTTCACACGACACACAGACAGTATCTAGGAATCACAGAAGCATTAGACTATTGGTAACACTGTATACGGTATAATGTGAACACTAACACAGATGCACACAGACACACACATGAAACCCACCCTCACCCTCTCTCTCTCTCTCTCTCTCTCTCTCTCTCTCTCTCTCTCTCTCTCTCTCTCTCTCTCTCTCTCTCTCTCTCTCTCTCTCTCTCTCTCTCTCTCTCTTAAAAGGATAGAATGCAGGCTGTGGAGATGTGGCTGCTGATAGGATAATAAACAACACTTCTCTCTTCCTTTAAGTGAATTAGAATAGAGGGGGTGGGAGGGGAGGGGCGGGGCAGGGCTTTTTATCAAAATGGCGTCTCTCAACATTAACCAATGAGGTTAATGAGCTACAGCCATCCCCAAAAACACTGAGTACAGCTCCAGTATTGTGTGTATGTGCGTGTGTATGTGTGTGTTTGTGTATGTGTGTGTGTGTCTGGGTGTGCATGTGCGTGCGTGTGCGTGTGTGTAGGAAGACTTTCCATCAATGTCCCTACTGTTAGTACTAAAAACAGAGCCACACACTGCCTTGCTCCACACCAACACAGGCAGACATACCATTCCCTACATTGGACCATCTTTCATGGCTGATATGTCAGTATTTTTAGCTGCAGAAAGACTGTAGAGATGTGTTTCGACATTCTCCCCACTTTGTCCCTATGGAGGGTGTGTGTGTCTGCTATGTCTCTGAGGGATGTGTGTGTCCTTCCTCCCAGTCTCTCAGGGTGAATGTGTCCCTGGTTTGTCCCTTTGTGTGTGTGAGCGTGCATACGTGTGTGTGTGTGTGTGTGTGTGTGTGTGTGTGTCCCTCTGAGCACCCCATGCCTCTGGATTCCCATAAGCACATCTGTGTGCTAGCCTGTCTGGCCTGTTTGCCTCTCTCTCTCTCTCTCTCTCTCTCTCTCTCTCTCTCTCTCTCTCTCTCTCTCTCTCTCTCTCTCTCTCTCTCTCGCTCACACACACACACACATACAGAGAAGGAGAGAGGAGCAGAGAGAAGAAGAGGGGAGGGGGAAGAGAGAAGAAGAGAAGAGTGAATAAGTACCAAAACAAAAACCTCTAGAGCTAAGAACACAGTAAGAGAGAGAGGGAGGGAGGAGTGCAGAGAGAGAGGGAGAAGGGGAGCGAGAAATAACATGAAAGGATAGATGGAATCCTTTCTTGTGTGCTTTTTCCCACCAAACATTTTCGTTTTGGTTTCTGTACTCGATCCCCTCTCTTTCTCTCTCTGTCTTTGTCTCTCTCTCTTTCTCTGTGTTTTCCATGGTGAGCGCGGCAGCACGGCGCAGCAGCAACATCTTTGCAGTAATCCTTTATTTATTACAACCAGTCTTCAGTAGGAAACTAGTTCTGGGCTCTCATCCCTCTAAAGACCTTTTAATCATCTCTCCTTTTAAATTATCTCTTGGTCTCTCTCTCTCTCCCTTCCTACATCCCCCCTAGTCCCCCCTCGCTCCTTCTTCCTTCACTCATTCCTCCCTCTTTTCTCTCCATGCTTTAAAAAAAATATTGTCTCCTTCATTTCTTTCCCCGCCGGCTGCTTCATTCATTTGTAATTTAAATATTTATCTTTCTTTAACCCACCACGGATCCAAAACAAGGACAAAGTTATTCTGCTTGGTTCTCTCCCCCTTCCTCTATCTGCTCCCCTCTCTTTCTGGTGCGAGCAGAGCGAGTGAGAGAGAGAGCAAGAGAGAGAGGGAGTGAAATAGAGGGAAAGAGAGAGAGAAAAGTCCCCCGCACCAATAAAAATAGATATGTTGTCATGCTGATGAATGATTAACTCAGGGCCTGACATGCCGTACATAACGGAGAGAGAGAGCGAGGGAGGGAGGAAGAGATGCAGGGAGGGAGGACAGGAAGTAGAAAAGGAGTGAGAGAGAGACAGAGGGAAGGGCCCTAGCAGAAGGGGGCTCCAGACTAGCGAGCGGGAGACTGCAGCTCGTGCCTTTTCTCCAAGACGCGACTGGAAACTCAATAGGGCAGGGGTCCTTAATTATGCACCCACGGCACGGCTGTCTGTGGAGCTGCCTGTTAAAACATCTAAAAAGAACTCAGGCTTTTAACATTGAAGGAAAGAGAGAAAAAAAAGAGAACGTGGTGTCAGAGCCTTGCCTTTCCTCAAACACACATTAAAGACAGGAGGATACAGACAGCACAGGCAGCTGTGACATCACCAATACATTTATCCATTCCCTTCGTTTTTCTCCTTCGCTCTCTGGTTATGTGTTTAGTTGGAGGGGGAGAGGGAGAGAGGGAGTGAGAGAGCCTGTCATCCAGAGGAAACAAAGCATTTGAAGTAGATTGAAGAGGAGGGGTCAGACATCGTTCTAGGGATCTAAACAGACATGGGGTCATTACATTGGGGTTTTATAGAGTGATATTATAGTGATATTCCCATGATGTAACATGGTATTATTAATGTCCTTTACAAGGGGTTTTAGATGGTTATTTCAAATACATGACTGAGGAATATTATCCCCCTGAACTATATGGAACATTTAGTTCCTTGGAAAGTGCAATCATATACAGAATGTGAGAGTTATGTATCTCAACTGTTTTCTGCACTATGTGAAAATACAGTATTGTATTAACTGTAAACCTTTGGTGTCCATTCCTCCTCATTCACAGCTTCAAGGCATTCAGCCTGTCTACAGCAAACATGAGTACCCTTCCAGAGGGTAAGGCTGAGAGAGAAGCTAAATTAAGCCCCAGATTCAGACCCCCAGCTCAGCCTGTCTGTCTGCATGCCTCCCTCTGCTCACTACCCAGGACCTCACCGGCTGGTTGGGACCCCTTGGTGCCAAATCTGGAAATGGCACACACCCAGACTTCATTCCTACAGGGCCCCCATAGACTGACTGATGATCCAGACCCAGGGTCCATCCATAGAGTAGAATTCCAACAATCACAAATAAAACCTTTCAACCTAAATTCCAGAATCTCCCTCCAGTAAACCCAAGCCAGCAGAGTGATTCCTCCTTCTGTGCTGAGGAAGATGAGACTTGTTGTTTCTGTGTTCTAACTTCAAAGGAGATAGCAGCGACTGCTGTGTCTCTGGAGTTAAAACAGATAGCGTTCCCTCTCTTCCTGTCTCCTTTTAACTCTTCCTCAGAGTCACACTGCTCTGTCTTGTCTCAACACAACACTCATTTCATGTCAGAAAGGTGGGAGACAAACTGGGCTTCTCTAGCCAAGCTAACCCAGAACATTCAGAGATCTATAACAATGGACTATAGAGTCAAAATGGTGTGTCCACTTTATACCTCCTGTCTGTTCCTCCAACGCTGGTTCTGATGGCTCAGCTAGTTGGAGCATGGTGCACAAACATGCATGCACACACACACACACACACACACACACACATATACACACACTGCAGTCAGTCAGTGATAGCCTCAATCATCATGGCTTTACAGGCTCTCATAATGGATTAAACATGTGATCAACACTAATAACTCTGGGTTGGCACGGCTCTTAATGACAGATTCACTGCCAACCATGCGCTAGGGTGCCCAGTCAGCCACAGGTGGAATGGAGAGGGTTTCTCTGTGTGTGTGTTATTACTCCAGTCTTCACAAGCACCAGTAAAATCACTGCTCTGACTGCTTAGATTGGATAACACCGCTCTGTAAAGATACTGTTATAGCCTAGACACATAATACAATAGGACTGACTGAGAGCACTCATGGAGAGAGAAGGAGAAGAGAGAGAATGATGGTAAATAGAGATATCATTTTGTGAACAACAAGCTCCCTTTCTTGTGCATCTCACATTTACGCATGCACGCACACACACAAACACACACACACAGTGCCACCCCTTTACCCGCTGTCTTTCATCAGGCCTGGGTGAGAGAGACGCCACCAACACAAAGCCCTGTCCCAACCCTGGGGCTGAGGAAGAAAAGAGGGACAGGCAGAAGAAAGGAGGGACAGGCAGAAGAAAGGAGGGACAGGCAGAAGAAAGGAGGGAGAGGCAGAAGAAAGGAGGGACAGGCAGAAGAAAGGAGGGACAGGCAGAAGAAAAGAGGGACAGGCAGAAGAAAGGAGGGACAGGCAGAAGAAAGGAGGGACAGGCAGAAGAAAGGAGGGAGAGGCAGAAGAAAGGAGGGACAGGCAGAAGAAAGGAGGGAGAGGCAGAAGAAAGGAGGGAGAGGCAGAAGAAAGGAGGGAGAGGCAGAAGAAAAGAGGGAGAGGCAGAAGAAAGGAGGGAGAGGCAGAAGAAAGGAGGGAGAGGCAGAAGAAAGGAGGGAGAGGCAGAAGAAAGGAGGGAGAGGCAGAAGAAAGGAGGGAGAGGCAGAAGAAAGGAGGGACAGGCAGAAGAAAGGAGGGAGAGGCAGACCAGACACTTTTCTTCTCCTCCCTGTCCTGTTTCAAGCCCTGCCATCTGCCTGCATGGAGAGTGTTTGGGCTAGGCAGGGCAGGGGCAGGGGGCTGGGCTGGGCTGGTGCAGGGGGCTGGGCTGGGCAGGGGGCTGGGGCAGGGGCTGAACCCAGTAACACAGACCTTAGTAACTGCTGCAGGGAGGCAGGGAGAGAGGGATGGGGGGACAGGGGATAAGGGGAGAGGATGAGAGGGAGAGAGGGACTGGGGAATAGGTGGATGGGGGACAGGAGACCTGAAGGAAGGAAGGAAGGAAGGAAGGAAGGAAGGAAGGAAGGAAGGAAGGAAGGAAGGAAGGAAGGAAGGAAGGAAGGAAGGAAGGAAGGAAGGAAGGGGGTGAAGATACAGACAGAGGGAGGGGCAGGGGAATAGAGAGGGGGACAGGGGCAGCCCATGGTCCTGTATCTCATATGGTAGGCATGTCAGCCTCCAACACAGACAGACAGACAGACAGACAGACAGACAGACAGACAGACAGACAGACAGACAGACAGACAGACGTACAGACATAGTCTGCAGCAGAGACAGGCTCCATAATGAAGAGTGCAGGGGGGAGTAAAGATGTCTAGGCCTCTGAAAGGAAGTCTGCAGAAATGATTACCTCCTTCCATAAACTCTATGAGGCAAGCAGTATAGTAGGTAGATATTGCCTGTAACCTGATGGAAAAAATAATCTGATCCTAGATCTGGGGCAAATTCTATCTCGAACCAGAGACTCTGTCATACAGGGTGAAAATAGTGACAACGGACAGAATAACAGCTTTTTACAAAACCATGTTGTTTCAGCACTATACACTCCAAAGACATACATAATCTAATTGGTGTCATTAATATTCTGCTACAACAACTCTCAATCTTCCCTTATATAGAGAGCATAGGAGACAGAGTCCTGTCAGAGTCATGTTAGAGAACAGAGAACAGAGTACACACCCCAGGTCTTTCATCTCACTACGTCTGATCACAGGCCTATTGTTAAGGTTCATCAAGATGATCAGAGACATGACAGTTTTAGCTCATATCAACATACACACACGCATGCACGCACACACACAGGCACGCACTCACTCAGTGAGGTGGATGTGAGAGCAGCTCCCAGCAGACAGACAAACGGACAGACAGAGAGGGTTTACCCCAGGTGGATGTGAGAGCAGCTCCCAGCAGACAGACGGACAGACAGAGAGGGTTTACCCCAGGTGGATGTGAGAGCAGCTCCCAGCAGACAGACGGACAGACAGAGAGGGTTTACCCCAGGTGGATGTGAGAGCAGCTCCCAGCAGACAGACGGACACAGCTGCTGCAGCACAGCACAAAGACAACACACCACAATAATGACTTCTGTCACATTAACAGCAGTCTGAGTGTGTTGGTCGAGGCCAGTCCCAAAATGTGTTATCAGGCCAGATCAATAGAGGATGCAGCGTAATGTGGCTCAGTCAGAGGAGAGCAGAGGTGACAGAGGACACATCAATCCCTATCTTAACTACGTTGTATCAGGGCTGTTATTTACCTAGGCTCACTCTTCTTTGGGAGTTAACCAGGGTGAATTGGTCTTCTAGACACATAATGAAGTATAGAATATGTTGTGGAGGAAGTGTTCAACCGTTAAACTATTGTCAGGGGCTAAGAGGGCAGATTCTGTGTATGTACTATAGCTTGTGAAAAATGACACCCCTGAGAATTAGAGTCCTGTATCCAATATAAGTCTGTCTAGGGTGATCAGCTGAGTTGCTACAGTTGAGTTTAGCGGCGGGTGATATAGCAAAAAATCCATATCACAATAAATTGACTGAATTGTCAAGATAACGATACGTTTATAACATTAATGTGCATCCCAGTTTATATTACCTTAAAACTACTACTATTACTTTGAATGTTGTAGCTATCAATTGTCCCTTTAACAATAACCCATATTAGCAGAGATTTCATGTCAAACATTTCTCCAGTAAAGGCTTACTAGGCTACTTATTGTAATCAACGATATCAGCAAAGTGGTCAGTTCGGTCGGTGTCAATAATATCCGGTTTATCGTCCCAGCTCTAGTTAAGTTGTTCTCCCATTCCTTGTATATTTCTGTTGTGTCTCTCCCTGGTCCTCCTCAGCCTGAGGCTTATTCCAGTCTGCATCACTGTTAGCTGGAGACGGGCTCTGCTAGAACAGGTTTGACTATTACAGCACACATACAACAACTGGTTATCCCCACCAAGATGGAGGTGCATGTAGGTAGTTGTTTTTAGTATTATTCTCTTTTAGGTCTGCAGTTCTAGCCTCCAGTCATAGTGCTGCTGTGATTAAAACAAATGGGACAACCCTACTGTCCCCCTCACCTTCTCTTCTCCTATAACCCCCCTCAGAAGAGGCTGCTTCCAATTTGTCCAGGACCCTAGGGTGATTGTGAGTAGAGCTTTACTGTTTGCCTGTTCTTTCTCTCATATGAGAGGCACAATGGAGGATGTGTGAATGGTATTCCAGTGAATGGCATTGTAATAGCTATATAATCTCCACTGTACTGTTGATTTGAAAATCGCTCACTCACATTGACACAAATGCAGTCAAACACACACACACACACACACACTTAAAAATACCTTGCAACTTCAAGGCACCGCTACGATAGGCTTTCAGTCAGGGGAAATATTATTCTGTTGACTAAATTCACCAACCTCCCTTTGAAAACATCCCAAAATTCAAGGTCTTACCCAAACATGTCTAAACAAATGTGTCTCTGGGGGCCCTGTTTTGAACCCAAATTGGGTGAGAAGATGGGAAACAAGCTGAAGTTAATAGAACAAGGCTGGGATTTAGAAAAGAGGAGAGATAATATTAGAATATAAAGGTAAACTAAAAAGGGCCTGAGAGCAAAGCCCTCAGAGGCAAAGGAAGCTATTATTGTTTGCAGTGAGTGAGTTGTGATATCTTCCCTGAGGGCTACACAGTCACTGTGGTTCAGTATGTTTTTTCTTTCTCAATAGGTTGAGGTATAGGTGTAGCTGTGGCTAGGCATCTCTCTCCTGTTGTTTCTGCTCTGAGGCAGAGTCGCGTCCAGCGCTCTCTTCACACACACACGCTCACACACACCTAGCCCTCACTGCTACCTGATACACCCTCACACTGTCATCATACACTATTTGAAAAATCACTTGTTTGAGAGTGCATTTTGTGTGTGTGTGTGTGTATGTTTGTGTACGTGTGTGTGTACGTGTGTGTGTGTGTGTGTGTGTACATGTGCGTGTGTGACTGTGTGAGAGCATCATCCTGGGTGATTGATAGGTGCTCTAGAAGCAGTGGAGACCTGAAACCCTGCCTATACCTCACTTAGGAGTCCCACGCCTCCCTCTAGTCTCTCTCTTTCTCTCTCTCTCGGTCTCTCTCTCTCTCTCTCTCTCAGTCACTCTCTCTCTCTCTCTCTCTCTCTCTCTCTCTCTCTCTCTCTCAGTCACTCTCTCTGTTGAGTGCACTACAAAGACAGGAGAACACATTAGGAGGCATGGCATGCTCAAACAGTGCTGTCATTGTTGACAACATTCTCAGTTGAGAAGAAGAGGAGACCCATCCCACCTAGGTGCTGGGTAATGGTGGGAGAAACACTGACTGCACTAGTTATTCTGGTGACATTGTGAATTACTGTAGCACCATGTCTCTCTGACCATCACTGGAGGCCATCTCCTTTCACTGGCTGTACCAGGATCAGCAGAGAGCCCTCTGACATCCCCCTGTTACCTGTGACAGACTGTTAAAGGCTGGTCTGCGACCTGTGGGGCTCGTTATGTTACTGTAGCTATCATTCTGTAGCCCAGAGCTCAGTGGTCGAGATGAAGGGAGCACAGAACTCTCTCTCTCTCTCTCTCTCTCTCTCTCTCACACACACACACACACACACACACACACACACACACACACACACACACACACACACACACACACACACACACACACACACACACATATATACCACTGCTTTGTTTTTCGTTGAAGACTTGAAAGTGATTACTGATGGGGTCCACTACATTAGAGTAAGAACAATTATTATTTATTTGGACATTTTATTCACCGCAAATACAGTATATCGTTGATTTACTTATTGTCCTATCATGATGGAACGGTGCCAAGCCTATATCATAGACATCCACCTGAGCGACCTACCCACTAAGGAGAAGTCCTCTTCCGCTTATAGGCCTACTGCAAGTAGCCTACGCAGCCCAGACAGAATGATGAACACAGTCAGAGACCCACTACAGCAGCACCGCCCCCTCAAGAGTCTGAGCCTGCCTGGCAGGGTTGGTCCAACAAAGCCAAAGCCCTCGGTTGGGAGAGCATAATATACAGTGGGGAAAAAAGTATTTAGTCAGCCACCAATTGTGCAAGTTCTCCCACTTAAAAAGATGAGAGAGGCCTGTAATTTTCATCATAGGTACACGTCAACTATGACAGACAAAATGAGAAAAAAAATCCAGAAAATCACATTGTAGGATTTTTTATGAATTTATTTGCAAATTATGGTGGAAAATAAGTCTTTGGTCAATAACAAAAGTTTCTCAATACTTTGTTATATACCCTTTGTTGGCAATGACACAGGTCAAACGTAAGTCTTCACAAGGTTTTCACACACTGTTGCTGGTATTTTGGCCCATTCCTCCATGCAGATCTCCTCTAGAGCAGTGATGTTTTAGGGCTGTCGCTGGGCAACACGGACTTTCAACTCCCTCCAAAGATTTTCTATGGGGTTGAGATCTGGAGACTGGCTAGGCCACTCCAGGACCTTGAAATGCTTCTTACGAAGCCACTCCTTCATTGCCCGGGCGGTGTGTTTGGGATCATTGTCATGCTGAAAGACCCAGCCACGTTTCATCTTCAATGCCCTTGCTGATGGAAGGAGATTTTCACTCAAAATCTCACGATACACGGCCCCATTCATTCTTTCCTTTACACGGATCAGTCGTCCTGGTCCCTTTGCAGAAAAACAGCCTCAAAGCATGATGTTTCCACCCCCATGCTTCACAGTAGGTATGGTGTTCTTTGGATGCAACTCAGCATTCTTTGTCCTCCAAACACGACGAGTTGAGTTTTTACCAAAAAGTTCTATTTTGGTTTCATCTGACCATATGACATTCTCCCAATCCTCTTCTGGATCATCCAAATGCACTCTAGCAAACTTCAGACGGGCCTGGACATGTACTGGCTTAAGCAGGGGGACACGTCTGGCACTGCAGGATTCGAGTCCCTGGCGGCGTAGTGTGTTACTGATGGTAGGCTTTGTTACTTTGGTCCCAGCTCTCTGCAGGTCATTCACTAGGTCCCCCTGTGTGGTTCTGGGATTTTTGCTCACCGTTCTTGTGATCATTTTGACCCCACGGGGTGAGATCTTGCGTGGAGCCCCAGATCGAGGGAGATTATCAGTGGTCTTGTATGTCTTCCATTTCCTAATAATTGCTCCCACAGTTGATTTCTTCAAACCAAGCTGCTTACCTATTGCAGATTCAGTCTTCCCAGCCTGGTGCAGGTCTACAATTTTGTTTCTGGTGTCCTTTGGCAGCTCTTTGGTCTTGGCCATAGTGGAGTTTGGAGTGTGACTGTTTGAGGTTGTGGACAGGTGTCTTTTATACTGATAACAAGTTCAAACAGGTGCCATTAATACAGGTAACGAGTGTAGGACAGAGGAGCCTCTTAAAGAAGAAGTTACAGGTATGTGAGAGCCAGAAATCTTGCTTGTTTGTAGGTGACCAAATACTTATTTTCCACCATAATTTGCAAATAAATTCATTAAAAATCCTACAATGTGATTTTCTGGATTTTTTTCTTCTCAATTTGTCTGTCATAGTTGACGTGTACCTATGATGAAAATTACAGGCCTCTCTCATCTTTTTAAGTGGGAGAACTTGCACAATTGGTGGCTGACTAAATACTTTTTTTCCCCACTGTACAATGTTTTTCTCAAAGCTGCTAATGAGAACCTTGACGACCTCGTACCTAGACAGTGGGAATTCCAGTGGAGTACTCCTACCCAGGTAGTGGGAAACAGCGTGTGTGTGCGTTGAAGGAAAGGGGTGTATCCAAGCTCCATCAGTTAGGACTAGAGATTGGTT
This sequence comes from Coregonus lavaretus, assembly GCF_964263955.1. Classification (NCBI taxonomy): domain Eukaryota; kingdom Metazoa; phylum Chordata; class Actinopteri; order Salmoniformes; family Salmonidae; genus Coregonus; species Coregonus lavaretus. The sequence continues at coordinate 20,284 of NW_028160587.1, read as the reverse complement.
AATCAAATCTTCCCATTCCTGCTCAATCTGGCATGCCTTCTCAATCAGCTGCAACTGTACACGCATTTACACGTTGAACAATTGTTGAACACCTGAGCTTGTGGTTGTATGACAGAGCGTGTGTGTAAGTGTGGGGTCAGTTTATGGGTGGAAGGGGAGAGAGGAGTAGAGGTGTTTGAGTGGGTGGGGTGAGTGAGTGTGTGTGTGTATCCCACATCTGTTGCTATGGGGTAATGATGTTAGGGACAGTATAGGATGGAATCACAAGCTGTAATGTAAAATGAATAATAATTGTTTGCCAAAAATATAGATTTTGTCCTGCCAGCCCTTGTTATAGGTAACAATCCTTCGTAGGAAGTGCATACATTATTACACATATTATTTGTCAATTGTAGGAATGATTTAAGATACGCAAGATTATTTTAATATATATATACACTACAAGTCAAAGGTTTGGACACACCTACTCATTCAAGGGTTTTTCTTTATTTTTACACATTTTACATTGTAGAATAATAGTGTAGATATTAAAACTATGAAATAACACATATGAAATCATGTAGTAACGAAAAAAGTGTTAAACAAATCAACATATATTTTATATTTGAGATTCTTCAAATAGCCTTGATGACAGATTTGCACACTCTTGGCATTCTCTCAACCAGCTTCATGAGGTAGTCACCTGGAATGCATTTCAATTAACAGGTGTGCCTTCTTAAAAGTTAATTTGTGGAATTGATATCCTTCTTAATGCGTTTGAGCCAATCAGTTGTGTTGTTGTGACGGTAGGGGGGTATACAGAAGATAGTCCTATTTGGTAAAAGACCAAGTCCATATTATGGCAAGAACAGCTCAAATAAGCAAAGTGAAACGACAGTCCATCATTACTTTAAGACATGAAGGTCAGTCAATACGGAACATTTCAAGTGCAGTCGCAAAAACCATCAAGCGCTATGATGAAACTGGCTCTCATGAGGACCGCCACAGGAATGGAAGACCCAGAGTTACCTCTGCTGCAGAGGATAATTCATTAGAGTTACCAGCCTCAGAAATTGCAGCCCAAATAAATGCTTCATGGAGTTCAAGTAACAGACACATCTCAACATCAACTGTTCAGAGGAGACTGTGTGAATCAAGCCTTCATGGTCAAATTGATGCAAAGAAACCACTACTAAAGGACACCAATAAGATGAAGAGACCTGCTTGGGCCAAGAAACACGAGCAATGGACATTAGACCGGTGGAAATTTGTCCTTTGGTCTGGAGTCCAAATTGGACCACTGTGTCTTTGTGAGACGCGATGTGGGTGAACGGATGATCTCCGCATGTGTAGTTTCCAACGTAAAGCATGGAGGAGGAGGTGTTATGGTGTTGGGGTGCTTTGCTGGTGACACTGTCTGTGATTAATTTAGAATTCAAGGCACACTTAAACAGCATGGCTACCACAGCATTCTGCAGCGATACACCATCCCATCTGGTTTGGGCTTAGTGGGACTATCATTTGTTTTTCAACAGGACAATGACCCAACACACCTCCAGGCTGTGTAAGGGCTATTTTACCAAGAAGGAGAGTGATGGAGTGCTGCATCAGATGACCTGACCTCCACAATCCCCCGACCTCAACCCAATTGAGATGGTTTGGGATGAGTCGGACGGCAGAGTGAAGGAAAAGCAGCCAGCAAGTGCTCAGCATATGTGGGAACTCCTTCAAGACTGTTGGAAAAACATTCCAGGTGAAGCTGGTTGAGAGAAAGCCAAGAGTGTGCAAAGCTGTCATCAAGGCAAACGGTGGCTATTTAAAGAATCTCAAATATAAAATATATTTTGATTTGTTTAACACTTTTTTGGATACTACATGATTCCATATGTCTTCACTATTATTCTACAATGTAAAAAATAGTAAAAATAAAGAAAAACCCTTGAATGAGTAGGTGTGTCCAAACTTTTAACTGGTACTATATATATATATATATATATATATATATATATATATATATATACTTTTTTGGTAATACTATATACACAATACAACCGAGGCGAAAGAGTAAAAAATTATGTTGGTTGCTAATCTGGTTCTGTTCTGTAGGTGGCACTATGTGCTCTTTTCAAAGGATGGTTCTCATTCTCTTAAAGGCCCTAGGATCCATGTGTACAGGGTGGTCTGTCAGTCACTGGGACGACAACCCAACTTGGGATGGGAGGAGGTTTTAGAGGGTGGAATATTGGAGGCAGTTGCACTGCAAATATCATGGTACAGCTATATGGACACTCAATCATCATCAATTTACCCTAACCTCGGTCAACTGTAAGTGCTGTTACTGTGAAGTGGAAATGTCTAGGAGCAACAATGGCTCAACCGCGAAGTGGTAGGCCACACAAGCTCACAGAATGGGACCACAGAGTGCTGAAGTGTCATCAGTTGCAACAATCACTACTGAGTTCCAAACTGCCTCTGGAAGCAACGTCAGCACAATAACTGTTCATCGGGAGCTTCATGAAATGGGTTTCCATGGCCGAGCAGCGCACACAAGCCTAAGATCACCATGCGCAATGCCAAGTGTCGGCTGGAGTGGTGTAAAGCTCGCCGCCATTGGACTCTAGAGCAGTGGAAATGCGTTCTCTGGAGTGATGAATCACGCTTCACCATCTGGCAGTATGATGGACTAATCTGGGTTTGGCGGATGCCAGGAGAACGCTACCTGCCCCAATGCATAGTGCCAACTGTGAAGTTTGGTGGAGGAAATATACTTCTCCCTTGGGTAAAGAAACTCAAAAGGGGTGATGATATTAATTAACAATAATTTCGATCCGAATGTGCAGACTGTCCAAACAGATCCGCAAGGAGGGTGGATCCTTTTAAATATGTTATTGGATCATAAACAGATTTGGCTTACTAATCTATTTGGTCCAAATAATGATGATCCACGCTTCTTCTAAAATATATATAATAATTTATCGAGCTTACAAGCAATGCACGACTCTATTTTTATTATGGTGGGAGATTATAATAGATTATATAATCCTCAATGGACCGTAAAGGAAATCACACTACAAACGTTCACCCTCATGCACTTCAATCACGAATATTATGGATATATTGGAACTAGTGGATATATGGAGGCTTAAATACCCTGACCTAGTGAGATATACATGGCGGAGACTCAATCAAGCTAGTTGTCTTGACTACTTTCTTATGTCATTCTCGATGGCACCAAAAGTTTATGACGATGACAACTTGTTTTTTTGCTACTTAACATAGGTTCAGCAGATCCTTTTATTGTATGGGACACTTTCAAATGTGCTTTAGAGGACATGCAATTCAATATTCATCTTTAAAACAAAACAAAACAACAATTAGTCTAAAGAGTTCATATTAACAAAGGAAATAGAGGGACTAACAGTACAGGTAGATACCAATAAAAACTGTATCATAAAGGCACATAATAAATTAGAGGACAAACAAAAAGAACTGGAGGAACTTATTCAAGAAAGATCAAGTGTAATATATTATTTAAAAAACTGGATGGAATATTGGGAAAAATTCACCAAATTCTTTTTAAATCTTCAACATAGAAATGCTACAAAAAATAATTTTCAGAAGCTTGTTACAAATGACACTCACCAAACAATGTTTTGAAAGAGGAAGCAAAGTACTTTAAGCATATGTTTTCATTTCAGTCTCCTCCATCTCCACTAACTGAAGTCAATTGTAAGGATTTCTTTCTACTAATAGTGTAAAATTAACAGCTGTACAGAAATACTAATGTGAAGGCCAAATTACAGAGGTGGAACTTATTGATGAAATTAAAGCCTTTAAGTCCGGGAAAACTCCAGGGCTGGATGGCATGCCAGCTGAGGTATATCAAACCTTTTTCCATGTACTCAGAGGTCCGTTATTAGAATGTTTTAACCACTTCTATAAAAATGGTAGACTATCAGATACTCAGCAAAAAGGTCTGATTTCACTATTACTGAGAAAGGACCCAAATTCTAGCAAAATGTATAGCGCATAGAATAAAAAAAGTATTGTCAGATATTATTCATCCTAATCAGACAGGTCTTTTACATGGACGATACATTGGAGATAATATAAGACAAGTACTGGAAACAATAGAACACTATGAACACTCTGGGAAACCAGGCATAGTATTCATAGCTGATTTTGAAAAGGCCTTTGATAAAGTACGACTAGAATTTATATATAAATGCCTGGACTATTTTCATTTAGGAGAATCTCTTATACAATGGGTTAAAGATATGTATAGTAACCCCTGTTGTAAAATAGTAAATAATGGCTACTTCTCAGAAAGTATTAAACTGTCGAGAGGAGTGAAACAATGTTGTCCACTATTGGCATATCTATTTATTATGGCCATAGAAATGTTAGCTATTAAAATCAGATCCAACAGTAAAATCAAGGGGCTTAAAAACAAAGGTGTCATTGTACGCTGACGACTCATGTTTTCTTTTAAATCCCTGCACAGCCTCATAGAGGATCTAGATAATTTATTTAACCTCTCTGGATTACAACCAAACTATGATAAGTGTACCATATTGGATATTGGATCGCTAAAAAATACAACTTTTACATTACCATGTAGTTTACCAATAAAATGGTCTGACGGTGAAGTGGACTCTGTATTCATAACCCGAAAGAGAGAAACAATCTCACTACAATACATTTTAATAGAAAGTTAGCAAAAATAGATAAGATCTTGCTACCATGGAAAGGTAAATACCTGTCTATTTGTGGATAAATCACCCTGATCAATTCTTTAGTCATATCCCAGTTGACCTATTTACTTATGGCCCCGCCTACACTGAACGACTTGTTTTAAAATGATATGAGTAAAAAATATTTCACTTTATTTGGAATGGCAAGCCAGACAAAATTAAACGGCCTATTTATATAATTAATATGAATTTGGAGGGCTGAAATTATTCAATATTAAAGCATTGAACCTCTCACTAAAGGATTTAGTCATACAAAAGTTGTACTTAAATTCAAACTGGTTTTCCAGCAAATTTGTAAGAATGGCTCACCTCATGTTCAACAATGGCCTTTTTCCCTTTCTTCAGATTACAACCTCTCACTTTCGGTTATTTGAAAATGAAATCATCTCCAGAATATCGTATTTTTAAAACAAGCTATAGAAAGCTGGTTGCAATTTCAGTTGAATCCACCAGAAGACAGAACAAATATTGCAACAAATATTATGGTGTCACGCCCTGACCTAGAGAACTCTTGTTGGTTGGGTCAGGGTGTGAATTTCAGTTTGAGATCTATGTGGCCGGCAACCAGCCCAACTACAGGGTTGGAAACCACCTCTGCGTCGGTGCCGAGGGTGGGCACGTCGTACAGCCCCGTTTTGGAGCAGGAGCTCCTAAACGTGTCGGTGCCCAGTCTGGGGCCGGCAACCAGTCCTACTACAGGGCTGGAATTTTCCTCTGCATTGGTGCCCAGGCTGGGCACGGCGTTTAGTCCTGCTCCAGAGATGGGGATGGATACGGGTCCGGAAGTTTGCTCCACTTCAGAGCCAGAGCAGTCCGCTCCACAGGAGCCTAGTCCGGCTTCGGTCAGCTGCTCCAGTCCTGTGCCAGAGCAGTCCACTCCACCGGTGCCCAGTCAGGCTCCGGTCAGCGGCTCCACTCCGGAGCCAGGGTAGTCCGCTCCACCGGGGTCCAGTTCAGCTCTGGTCAGCTGCTCTACTCCGGAGCCAGAGAAGTCCGCTCCACCAGTGCCTAGTCCAGCTCCGGTCAGCGGCTCCACTCCGGAGCCAGAGCAGTCCGCTCCACCGGTGTCCAGTCCAGCTCTGGTCAGCGGCTCCACTCCGGAGCCAGGGCAGTCCGCTCCACCGGGGTCCAGTTCAGCTCCGGTCAGCGGCTCCACTCCAGGCCCAGACGTCAGCCCCTCTCCAGGGTCGGGGCCTCCCACACCAGGGTCCAGACAGGGCTTGGTGCATCGCGGGAGGATTGCCGATCCAGGCCCAGACGTCAGCCCCTCTCCAGGTTCGGGGTCTCCCACACCAGGGTCCAGACAGGGCTTGGTGCATCGTGGGAGGAAGGAGAGGGGAAGCATCGCGCCGAGGACCAGACCAGGGGTGCAACGGGGAGGTAGAGAGGGAGAGATCATCACGCCCGGAGCCGGAGCCGCCTCCGAGGCTAATGCCCACCCGGACCCTCCCCTGTTATGTTAGGTTTTGCGGCCCAGATTCCGCACCTTTGGGGGGGGGGGGGGGGGGGGGGGTACTGTCACGCCCTGACCTAGAGAACTCTTGTTGGTTGGGTCAGGGTGTGAGTGTCAGTTTGAGATCTATGTGATTATATTCTATGTTGGAGATCTAGTATGTGTATGTCTAGGTTTGGCCAGGTGTGATTCCCAATCAGAGGCAGCTGTCGCTCGTTGTCTCTGATTGGGGATCATACTTAGGTAACCTGGTTGCCTACCTAGTTAGAGTGTTTATTTGTTCTAATAAACATGTACGCATACCACGCTGCACCTTGGTCTGACCCGTCTCTCAACGACGGTGACATATGGTTAAACTCAAATATACTAATTGATAGATTTATTTATTTATTATTGTATAATCTTCGTTAATGATATAATAAATATGACTGGTGGAGTTATATCACACATGCAGCTAACAAAAATATATGGAAATGTCTGCTCTATCCAAAAACTGATTGCAGCATTACCACAAAAATGGAAGAGGCAAGTGGAAGTGGAAGAAGGTAAGGAACTTGTCTGTCGGCCCTACATTCAAGACCAAAATTGGTTAAAGAAAATTGTGATAAATAAAAAAGTAGTTTTTCTATTTAAATTATTATACAAAATTCTTGCAATCAATAGAATGTTATGTGTATATGGGGAATACAACCAATGCTCCCTCTAATTATTTTAATCACTGAGCTAATTTCAAGTCTGCTGAGCGCAAACTTGAACGTTATGAAAATTCTGTGCAACTTCCGGCGCGCGTTTACTATGAACACTGAGGCTGTACCCGTTTTAAGTTAGTTTTAACAGTGGTCAAGTTGGCTACTGTAGCTATTTGATCATAATGTAGGCCTACCAGAGTGGCCTACCATAAAAAACAATCGAGAAAATGCATCCCATAACATTTTTACATGGAAATAGCTTTTCTATCATTCAGCGTACAGTAGCACCCCATGTGTGGTGTTCAATGTAAGCCTACATTATTTTGAAGAAAAAAAACATGCAGGGCTTGACATCAATTTGTTTATCCACTTGTCCTTCAGACAAGGAGGTGACTGAAAATGTTGTTGTGTTGTTTGATACAAGAAACCACTTTACAAAATAAAATGCATCATTATTCCCATACCATTATTACAGAGAATCATAAATATTATGCTACCCTCTGCCTATTGGCTACTTAGCTTATTCAAGCCTGTCTCAAATACAACACTGCCCCTTTAAGACAAAAAAAAAGCTCTTCACCTGACTCACTTTTCTAAGAAATGCACACGTTTTATGCTCTTGTAGGAAGCAATCACTCCCCCATTGCTGACTACAAAGTATCTATAACTAGGCTAATAACTCACAAACTAGCAAAATATATGAACACATGTACAAATGTGCACACGTCGCTACATGTAGCTCTCGCTTTGATCTCAAAACAAGCGCATCTACCCATGACCGATGATGCTGTAAAAACAGTCCAGTTCAAAGTGAATGGCACAGATCCATTTATGGCAATGGTCTATTTGCATATAGGCCTACTGCAGCTCTGATTGGTTATGGCGCACCGGTCTGTGTAGAGTACGGGCTGAGTAGTGCGTGTCAATGCAATAGAATTCTACTCCGATGCGTTCTGCCTACAACAAAATCTATTTTATAAACTGGGTGGTTTGAGCCCTGAATGCTGATTGGCTGACAGCCGTGGTATACCACGGGTATGACAAAACATTTATTTTTACTGTTCTAATTACGTTGATAACCAGTTTATAATAGCATTAAAGCACCTCGGGGGTTTGTGGTATATGGCCAATGACTGTATCCAGGAACTCCGCGTTGCGTCGTGCTTAAGAACAGCCCTTAGCCGTGGTATATTGCTGATATGCCACACCTCCTCGGGCATTACTGCTTAAGTATAGTTAGTTTTGCATACTAAGTCTTGGATAGTTCGTTTTGTTTCGGTATGTTGCATTGAAAGTGGCTAATATTGCATTGATTCAATCACAATTCCCACAGTAAAGGGAAACGTTGATATTGTTCACTAACGGGGAAAACTCTAGAAAGTTGAGTGAAGTTCAATCTTGTGCTTCTCTGCGTGCGCTGATATTTCTTCTGCGCGGCAGTCCCGGGGAGCTGCGCACCAGCACACAGCTTAGAGGGAACATGGGATACAACCATCCCAGCTCTGCAGATTTTGCTGCGAAGAGACAGATCCTTAGATCACTTGTTTTGGTACTGCCCATATGTAACTTGTTTTTGGTCGCAGGTTCTGGAATGGCTGAAGAATTGCAACAATTACCTGGAGCTAACTCAGCAAATAGCACTGCTGGGTGACTTGAAAAGCCATAGTCAATCAATAAATATATAACAATACTTTTAGTAAAAATATTCATCTTTAATTTACAATCTGTAGAAACTATGAGAATAGAAAGGTTCCGAACTTTTGTGAAACATTACAGCACAGTTAGAAATCAAAACTGGATGGTTTTCAGAGATAGATGGGATGGGTTGATGGTAGCTGAAGGGTGGGACTAAAAACAAATAAACACAAATAAAAAAAGATAACTAATGTAAAATATACTGTCTCCGTAAAATGTATATAGTATGTATAAGCCGTAAGTAGAAGGCTAAGTATTGTTGTCCATTATTTTACTCCAATTAGTGGAGGGGTGGTAGGATTAGGGTAAAATAATAATGCAAATAGTCTGGGTAGCCATTTGATTAGATGTTCAGGAGTCTTATGGCTTGGGGGTAGAAGCTGTTTAGAAGCTTCTTGGACCTAGACTTTGCGCTCCGGTACCGCTCGCTGTGCGGTAGCACAGAGAACAGTCTATGACTAGGGTGGCTGGAGTCTTTGACAATTTTTAGGGCCTTCCTCTGACACTGCCTGGTATAGAGGTCCTGGATGGCAGGAGGCTTGAACCCAGTGATGTACTGGGGCGTACGCGCTACCCTCTGTAGTGCCTTGCGGTCAGAGGCCGAGCAGTTGCCTTATCAGGCAGTGATGCAACCAGTCAGGATGCTCTTGATGGTGCAGATGTAGAACCTTTTGAGGATCTGAGGACCCATGCCAAATCTTTTCAGTCTCCTTAGGGGGAATAGGTTTTGTCGTGCCCTCTTCACGACTGTCTTGGTGTGCTTGGACCATGTTAGTTTGTTGGTGATGTGGACACCAAAGGATGCAGACAATTACATTGATAGAACCCACAATCTATCTGCAATATTAAAGCTGATCCATCCCCCCCAACAACAACAAAAAAAGTCTACAACGCTCTCTCCTCCTCCTCCCTCCATCCCTCCCTCTCATATTCCACTGTCGGTCCACAGGCCAGTCATGTCTGATGTGAGGGGATGAGGTGAGAGGAGAAGAGAAGAGAAAAAAAGTTATTTGGATCTTGTTGACCCCCAGAGTTGGAGGCGGCCCCCTGGTTGGCCAATTGTAGGAGGGTTAAGGGCAAGGGGAATGAGGGGCTCAGGACGAAAAATAAGAAGGGAAAAAAATCAATGAGGCCTCTGAAAATGTCAGGCAGGGATGACCTTTACACACAGTCTCCAGGGCAGGAGAGAGGGAGAAGAGAGAGAAGAGGGGGGAGAAGAGCAGGAGAGAGAGCTAAAGGGAGGAGAAACGGAGAGATAGAGAGGGGAAGGAGAGAAGGACAGCGAGTGGGGTGAAGAGCTGGGGGATAGTCATGGAATGAGAGGAAGGGAAGAGGAGACAGATATGGAAAGGAGAGATGGAGAGAGCAGGGCTCCTTGAGGAGATGGGAGAGCAATAGACAAGGCTTACAGGGGAAAATAAAAAGGACAAAGAGAGGCAGGGGAGGAGGTAAAGAGAGGAAGAGAGAGACAGGGAAGGAGGTAAAAAGAGGAAGAGAGAGACAGGGGAGGTGGTAAAGAGAGGAAGAGAGAGACAGGGGAGGTGGTAAAGAGAGGAAGAGAGAGACAGGGGAGGAGGTAAAGAGAGGAAGAGAGAGACAGGGGAGGTGGTAAAGAGAGGAAGAGAGAGACAGGGGAGGTGGTAAAGAGAGGAAGAGAGAGACAGGGGAGGAGGTAAAGAGAGGAAGAGAGAGACAGGGGAGGTGGTAAAGAGAGGAAGAGAGACGGTAGAGGGAAGAAGATAATATTTCACACATGGGGAGAGAGAGAAACAGAGAGAGCAAAAGAAAATGGAGGATACAGTGTGCTAGACAGGGAGTAACAGAAAATTAAAGGAGAATTTCGCTCCGGTTCTGCTACGGCATATAGTCATTACTATATTAACAACATTACGTTTTTATCATAAACATCACAATTATCCAAACCACTAGCTAGAACTAGCACATTTTCATTTCACTGGTAGAATCAGGAAGTTTCGACTTCCTGTGTATTCGTCTGATCATAGTGAACCACAAAGTCCGGCATTCATAACGAATGCAGATACCGCCCGCCAATGTTCCCTCAAATTTTATTTGCCACTGAGCAAATTTACGGTCTTCTGAGTGCAAACTTGAACGTTGTGAAAATTCTGTGCAACTTACAGCGCACGTTTACTGTGAACACTGAGGTTGTCCCCGTTTTAAGTTACAGTTTTAACAGTGGCCAATTAGAATACTGTGGCTAGCTGATTATAATGTAGGCCTACCAGAGAGGCCTACCATCAAAAACGATGGCGAAAATGCATCCCATTACATTTTTACATGGAAATAGCTTTTCTATCAGTCAGCCTACAGTAACAGCCAATGTGTGGTGTTCAATGTAGGCCTACATTCCATGAGACTTTTGAAAAAAACATGCAGGGCTTGACATTAACCTGCTTATACACTTGTCCTTCAGACAAGGAGGTGATTGAAAATGTTGTTGTGTTGTTTGATGCAAGAAACCACTTTACAAAATAAAATGCATGATTATTCCCATACCATTATTACAGAGAATCATAACAATTATGCTGCCGTCTGCCTATTTGCTACTTAGCTTATTCAAGACTGTCTCAAAATACAACACTGCCCCTTTTAAGACAAAAAAAAGCTCTTTACCTGACTGGCTTTTCAAAGACGTCTAGAAATGTACACGTTTTATGCTCTTGTAGGAAGCATTCCAAAATCATAGGCATTAATATGGAGTTGGCATAACAGCCTCCACTCTTCTGGGAAGGCTTTCCACTAGATGTTGGAACATTGCTGTGGGGACTTGCTTCCATTCAGCCACAAGAGCATTAGTGAAGTCGGGCACTGATGTTGGGCGATTAGGCCTGGCTTGCAGTCAGCGTTCCAATTCATCCTAAAGGTGTTCGATGGGGTTAAGGTCAGGGCTCTGTGCAGGCCAATCAAGTTCTTCCACACCGATCTCGACAAACCATTTCTGTATGGACCTCACTTTGTGCACAGGGCATTGACATGCTGAAACAGGAAAGGGCCTTCCCCAAACTGTTGCCACAAAGTTGGAAGCACAGGATCGTCTAGAATGTCATTGTATGCTGTAGGTTAAGATTTCCCTTCACTGGAACTAAGGGGCCTAGCCCGAACCATGGAAAACAGCCCCAGACCATTATTCCTCCTCCACCAAACTTCACAGTTGGCACAATGCATTCGGGCAGGTAGCGTGCTCCTGGCATCTGCCAAACCCAGATTTGTCAGTCGGACTGCCAGATGGTGAAGCGTGATTCATCACTCCAGAGAACACGTTTCCACCGCTCCAGAGTCCAATGGCGGCGAGCTTTACACCACTCCAGCCGACGCTTGCCATTGTGCATGGTGATCTTAGGCTTGTGTGTGGCTGCACGGCCATGGAAACCCATTTTATGAAGCTCCCGACTAACAGTTCTTGTGCTGACATTGTTTCCAGAGGAAGTTTGGAATTCGGTAGTGTGTGTTGCAACCGAGGACAGACGATTTTTACACGCTACGTGCTTCAGCACTCAGGGGTCCCGTTTTGTGAGCTTGTGTGGCCTACTGTTGTTGCTCCTAGACGTTTCCACTTCACAATAACAGCACTTACAGTTGACCATGGCAGCTCTAGCAGGGCAGAAATTTTACAAACTGACTTGTTGGAAAGGTGGCATCCTATGATGGTGCCACGTTGAAAGTCACTGAGCTCTTCAGTAAGGCCATTCTACTGCCAATGTTTGTCTATGGAGATTGCAACGGGTGTGGCTGAAATAGCCGAATATGCTAATTTGCAGTAAAAATACTTTAAAGTACTACTTATGTAGAGTTTTTGGGTATCTGTACTTTACTCTACTATACATTTTTGACAGCTTTTACTTTTGCTAAAGAAAAATCCACAAATTTTCCCTGAATATTTGTTGGTATACACACTGTCAATCAACTTCGCCTATGCCTTGGTAGACACCGCTAGACTGGTTGCTACCTTCAGCAGGTAAACATGTTTGTTTGTTCGTTCTATCTTTGACTGACTTTAACATAAACTAGCTAATGTTAGCAAATAAGGGTATCTCAATCTGGTAGCCATCTATTCCAACCTTGTCTGGAAAACACTCCGGTACTAAAAAGATTGTTGTCGATATAGCTAACTCACTCACTGTTTGTGTGTTGGTAACGTTAGCAATGATGAATGTGTATAAATCGTCTATGTTAGTTGGTTCTCAGCCAGTCTCAGCTAACTCTAGTTAGCTAACAGCAATCAGACAATATTGAAATGTCCATGTTAGGTATGGTAAGCTATCCAGTCTAATAGAGATCAATACAATTAGTGGGGTGGTTAAATTGTGTATTGTTGTGTATTTTGTTGTAGGTGGTACAGAATCTGATTCCACCAACATTCGCTTCCAACACCTTGCTCTGCACAAGGTGAAGGTAAGTTGTCAAAAAAATGTACAAGCTGATGGCTAAGCTACAGTAAGCATGGTATAAACATGAATTGGGTAGTGTTTGTATGGTATGTGTTTGTGTTATGGGGTTACAGGTGGTTAGAGGTATCCTGAGGACCACAGAGTACCTTCCAGACCATATAGTTAATTTAGTCTACCCCTCTTCTCTTTTTACCTTTTCTCTTTGTAAAACTCAGGTTTCTGGAGTCATTCCACAGTGCCCTGCTGAAAAATACCCCAAAGCGGCGGCATTTTGGGTACACAAGCATGAGGGGGCCGACACACCTTGCGGTTATGGGCACAACAAGATTGTGGAACAGAAACCAGCAAGGGACACTGAAAGGTATAAAATCAAGACTACAACAATAATGACACAACCACCTTCTTCTTTCTGCAGATTCTCAAAAGACAATACAAGACGTCTACAAAAAGCCCCTGCAAAGGGCTACTATTGACAAGAATGATCTGTCAAAGTCAATGGGCTGGGCGAGGTTTACATCCTAACTCAAGAGAACTGGGTATTCAACAATAATGTCATATAGTAAAAGTAACATACCAAAAAATGGTATGAACCGTGTAGTTTAGTTCAGTGTGTCCGAGTGTGTCTCAGGTGTAGAGACACACAAGTGCAGAGAACTGTAGCTACACATCGTTACACCAGATAATGTAATTTACCCAAAGATTTTTGCTTGTCTATTTCAAGTCTTCTCTCATTGAACGAAACAGGTGGGTGTCCACCCCAAAGTGCTTCATGTCATGATGAAAGAGACCTGTCTCGATCAATAAGAGAGAACTTGAAATAGACAAGATGGCAGTGTACACATTGTTGGATTACTTCATGGATCAAAACAAGTATTTATTTTAATAACGGAGCATTTTCTAAATTCAAACTGACCCCTGCAACTGGACAGACATTTTATGAGACTCCTGTTTCCCCGAATCAAGGGCGAAGACATCATCGCTAAGGTTGGTAAAAAATGATCTGTGCTACACCAAACAGTACCTATCCTGTAACTCCCAGTAATGGATACCAAAAATATTTGGTTAAATCACATTATCTGGTGTAACAATCTGTAGCTAAAAGAACTGGTGCTCATGATGATATTGCCATTCACAAAGAAACATATAGTAAGAAAATACAGTATGATCAGTGTAGTAAAGTTCAGGGAATACTTGGAAAGTGTTGTCATGATCAAACTGCTATTCAGCTCCTCATGAGTCAGCATAATGTCTAGTCCCTGGAGAGGGAGACAGTTCTGCTACAATGACACGTAGGCAAAGGAATTCTGTTTCTGTATCTAGAATCCACCCCAGGAAGAAGCCCAGGCACCATGGTATTGTCTGTAAGACCATTTAAAAAAAAAAAAGATCATCTATTGTAGTTTGAACAACAGTTGAACTGTGCCAGCATAACATCAACATTAGGGTACATTATTTAAATGTACAACAATATCTAGCCTAATAGAAAGAAATATGGCATAACCCTCAACCTTTGCACAGTGACCAGACCGTAACAATGTACCTAGGTAGGTATGCAGACATGTCTATCAGGCATGCTTAGGCAAATATTTTTATAGTAAAACCAGCTTCAGTTTCAGAGATTTAAAACAGTAAATTGTTGTATCATTGTCTCTCCTCACTGTTTGCTAGTAAACTTAGCTAGCTAGCTCGCTGGATATACAATACTTGTTATTTACATCTGTTTGGATTCCTGTCTTGCGTCATGCCTATAATTTTGTGAGATTGAAAATGCATCCACGGTTAGAATCATAACCAATGTCAACTCTCGTCAATTATGTTACATAGCTAGCTAGTAAAATGATTTAGTTGCTGATGTTACACATGTTTGCTAACAATTTACAAATGTGAGGCATGGTGCATAACAAGTTAGCAGGTGCCAGGCTAACTAGCTAGCCAACTCCAGTCATGTGCTAACATTTGCTGTTAAACCTAGCTTTAGTTGGCTGGTTGTAATGTTGTAGCTTGCTATTTAGTAGCCATATCTACGACTAAAAAGAGAACAGGTTTTACAATTGAGATCTCAGATTGTAAAACCTCTTCTATATTTAGTCATAGCTATGGCTACTGGTAGTTGTTTAGCTAACTTAGCAACCTAGCTAACTAGCTAACTATCTAGCTACCTAGGTAAGTTAGCAAATAAAACAAATATTACATTTCTCCCCACTGTAATGTTAGATAAATCCAACTCTTTGTTTCGAATCCTCTTTGCTATATTCTGGTTGAAACATGTATGGTTGAATGTCACCATGTAGCTAATAGAACATCAAAAAATGCTCCATGATCGAACAACTATATATACACGGACAAAAACATAGAGTGTAATCAGTATAACATAGGGCCTTTGCGAAATGCCACAAAGCAGGACTGCATTTATTTTTAGATCCATCAATCCACCGGAAGCCGTCATAGGGTGTATCGTTCAGCAAGCGAAGCCCAGACATGCCTTCCTCCTGGGCAATTATGTGTGAAACACATCTCACTGTCCTAGAAATGCCTTGGACATTATGAAAACAAGCCCAGATTCCTTCAGGGTGAAATTCCCCTTTAAGACCACAGAACACCCAGTGCGGTGCAGAAAGAAACGAGTGACCTCAGCTCCAGCCTCCTCCACTCTCTGTTCCACAGTGTGTGTGTGTGTGTGTGTGCGTGTGTGTGTGACACCGTACCATTTCTCTATAATTGTATTCCTGGCTGATTTGACTGGGTTTCAAGCTGTGATAAAAGAAAAATGGCGCTGGTATCGTGGGCGGCGAGACACCGAGGAATTATGAACACCTTTTCACCGGGCGCATAATCAACCCTGTCTCCCCCCAGATCCACTCAATCTCCCACTGGCCCACTTTCACTAGAATAACACAAGTTAGAGCAGACCTACAGCAGAGAGAACTTATAGCACACAGTAACTTAGAGCAAACTAACTCGAAACACACCTGCAACAGTACACCAGTACATCAAGTTATATCGCACAAGTGTTATTACATACTTATATAGAGCAGATGAGAGAGGAGGAGAGGACAGGAGAGAGGAGGTGAGGTGTACTCGCGCCGGGTGCACGTTTTGTTTTTTGCCCTAGCACTACACAGCTAATTCAAATAATCAAAGCTTGATGATGAGTTGATTAATTGAATCAGCTGTGTAGTGCTAGGGCAAAAACCAAAATGTGCACCATGGGGGGGCCAGGAACGAGTTTGGGAAACGCTGTACTAGGGGAATATTCAGAGATGTATTCTGCCTCACACAGACACACCTTTCAGGAGCGATGTGAAATAAAGTTGTCAGGGAGTTTGAGTGGAAATAATTTGGTAGAGAGCAAGGGAAGGGAACGGGGGAGAAAGGAGGAGAGAAAAAAGATGTGACCTTTACTGTCTCCAGTCCTGCCGCTTCTGCACCTAAATCCTCTCAGGACGAGAGCAGAAGGAATGAGCACTCTCTCTCTTTCTCTCTCTCTCTCTATTGCTCTGTTCTCTGTCTCCTCCAGACCTCCAGTCTGATTGCATGTCCCTGAGACCTTTACGGGTCTTCAACAAAGGCATACTGTGACCAGGGTTTTTATGGCCAACTCAAAGAGACATGTCCCCTTCACCTCACACTGACTGGGGTCGTCAGGTCTATCATCAACACCCAACCCCCTCCTACCTAAACCAACCACAAACCTCCCACACACAGACACATTCTCCAGCCTGCATAGTTTTAATTGGAAAGAGAAGGAGAGAAGAAGGGAGGGAGAGAAGGAGAGAAGAGAAGGAGGGAGGGAGAGAAGGAGGGAGGGAGAGAAGGAGGGAGGGAGAGAAGGAGAGAAGGAGGGAGGGAGATAAGGAGAGAAGGAGGGAGGGAGAGAAGGAGAGAAGGAGGGAGGGAGAGAGGGAGGGAGAGAAGGAGTGAAGGAGAGAGGGAGGGAGGGAGAGAAGGAGAGAAGGAGGGAGAGAGGGAGAGAAGGAGAGAGGGAGAAAAGGAGGGAGGGAGAGAAGGAGAGAAGGAGGGAGAGAAGGAGCGAAGGAGGGAGGGAGAGAAGTAGCGAAGGAGGGAGGGAGAGAGAGAAGGAGAGAAGGAGGGAGAGAAGGAGCGAAGGAGGGAGGGAGAGAAGGAGAGAAGGAGGGAGAGAAGGAGAGAAGGAGAGAAGGAGGGAGGGAGAGAAGGAGGGAGGGAGGGAGAGAAGGAGCGAAGGAGGGAGGGAGAGAAGGAGCGAAGGAGGGAGGGAGAGAAGGAGAGAAGGAGAGACGGAGAGAAGGAGAGAGGGAGAGAGGGAGAGTAGGAAGGAGGGAGGGAGAGAAGGAGGGAGGGAGGGAGAGAAGGAGAGATGGAGGGAGGGAAGGAGAGAAGGAGGGAGGGAGAGAAGGAGAGAAGGAGAGAAGGAGGGAGAGAAGGAGGGAGGGAGAGAAGGAGAGAAGGAGGGAGGGAGGGAGAGAAGGAGAGAAGGAGGGAGGGAGAGAAGGAGAGAAGGAGGGAGGGAGAGAAGGAGGGAGAGAGAGAAGGAGAGAAGAAGGAAAGGAGGGAAGGAAGGACGTGCACTACTCTAAGCCCTGTCTGCCTTTGATGAATTGAATGTAGCATTCCTCACACACACATACAGTGGGGGAAAAAAGTATTTAGTCAGCCACCAATTGTGCAAGTTCTCCCACTTAAAAAGATGAGAGAGGCCTGTAATTTTCATCATAGGTACACGTCAACTATGACAGACAAATTGAGGAAAAAAAATCCAGAAAATCACATTGTAGGATTTTTAATGAATTTATTTGCAAATTATGGTGGAAAATAAGTATTTGGTCAATAACAAAAGTTTCTCAATACTTTGTTATATACCCTTTGTTGGCAATGACACAGGTCAAACGTTTTCTGTAAGTCTTCACAAGGTTTTCACACACTGTTGCTGGTATTTTGGCCCATTCCTCCATGCAGATCTCCTCTAGAGCAGTGATGTTTTGGGGCTGTCGCTGGGCAACACAGACTTTCAACTCCCTCCAAAGATTTTCTATGGGGTTGAGATCTGGAGACTGGCTAGGCCACTCCAGGACCTTGAAATGCTTCTTACGAAGCCACTCCTTCGTTGCCCGGGCGGTGTGTTTGGGATCATTGTCATGCTGAAAGACCCAGCCACATTTAATCTTCAATGCCCTTGCTGATGGAAGGAGGTTTTCACTCAAAATCTCACGATACATGGCCCCATTCATTCTTTCCTTTACACGGATCAGTCGTCCTGGTCCCTTTGCAGAAAAACAGCCCCAAAGCATGATGTTTCCACCCCCATGCTTCACAGTAGGTATGGTGTTCTTTGGATGCAACTCAGCATTCTTTGTCCTCCAAACACGACGAGTTGTGTTTTTACCAAAAAGTTCTATTTTGGTTTCATCTGACCATATGACATTCTCCCAATCCTCTTCTGGATCATCCAAATGCACTCTAGCAAACTTCAGACGGGCCTGGACATGTACTGGCTTAAGCAGGGGGACACGTCTTGCACTGCAGGATTTGAGTCCCTGGCGGCCTAGTGTGTTACTGATGGTAGGCTTTGTTACTTTGGTCCCAGCTCTCTGCAGGTCATTCACCAGGTCCCCCCGTGTGGTTCTGGGATTTTTGCTCACCGTTCTTGTGATCATTTTGACCCCACGGGGTGAGATCTTGCGTGGAGCCCCAGATCGAGGGAGATTATCAGTGGTCTTGTATGTCTTCCATTTCCTAATAATTGCTCCCACAGTTGATTTCTTCAAACCAAGCTGCTTACCTATTGCAGATTCAGTCTTCCCAGCCTGGTGCAGGTCTACAATTTTGTTTCTGGTGTCCTTTGACAGCTCTTTGGTCTTGGCCATAGTGGAGTTTGGAGTGTGACTGTTTGAGGTTGTGGACAGGTGTCTTTTATACTGATAACAAGTTCAAACAGGTGCCATTAATACAGGTAACGAGTGGAGGACAGAGGAGCCTCTTAAAGAAGAAGTTACAGGTCTGTGAGAGCCAAAAATCTTGCTTGTTTGTAGGTGACCAAATACTTATTTTCCACCATAATTTGCTAATAAATTCATTAAAAACCCTACAATGTGATTTTCTGGAGAAAAAAAATCTCAATTTGTCTGTCATAGTTGACGTGTACCTATGATGAAAATTACAGGCCTCTCTCATCTTTTTAAGTGGGAGAACTTGCACAATTGGTGGCTGACTAAATACTTTTTTCCCCCACTGTACACACACACACATACACACACAACACTCACGCACTCACATTCACACAGACTCGCAGGGAGAGAAGCTTGCCTTTGAACTCGGCACGGCAGCGCGTTCAAAGACAGGAGGAAGGAGGAAGGCAAAACGGGAAAAAAATAGGACACTTGAAGGTGAATTAGATTTCAGCATCATTTATCCCCCCAACACACACCCACGCTACTCTCGCAAGTTAGCACATGCTTTTAGAACTACTCCCCGACCGACCAACGCCACACACACACACACAGGCACACAAACACACGCACAAATACACATACACGAACACACTCGCACACACACACCAGCCACAACTTTCAGAGGACTGTGCAGCATTTAGAACTGCGTGTGTGGAAGACAGTTGTAACTTTGTAACTTTCATACAGAGGAGGTTAGCCAAGCCTCTCCCCCTCAGAGAGTTCAACTTTATTCCAGTGTTAGTGTCTGTGTCTGTGTGTCGTTAGGTTTAGTTGCCAGTCTTTCCTATCCAGGTAATTAGGGACAGTGCATTGGAAGGGCTGACCACACACAATGCCGAGCATCATCAGACAGGGTGAGACTAGGGACGTGCCCAGGTTGTTGGGAAAGCTTAGCGACGCCTCCGCCCACCTATCCCATAAAACTGCAATTTGAGACCTACAGTTGAAGTTGGAAGTTTACATACACTTAGGTTGAATTCATTAAAACTCGTTTTTTAACCACTCCACACATTTCTTGTTAACAAACTATAGTTTTGGCAAGTCGGTTAGGACATCTACTTTGTGCATGACACAAGTAATTTTTCCAACAATTGTTTACAGACAGATTATTTCACTTATAATTCACTGTATCACAATTCCAGTGGGTCAGAAGTTTACATACACTAAGTTGACTGTGCCTTTAAACAGCTTGGAAAATTCCAGAAAATGATCTCATGGCTTTAGAAGCTTCTGATAGGCAAATTGACATCATTTGAGTCAACTGGAGGTGTACCTGTGGATGTATTTCAAGGCCTACCTTCAAACTCAGTGCCTCTTTGCTTGACATCATGGGAAAATCAAAAGAAATCAGCCAAGAATGGTAGACCTCCACAAGTCT
>NW_028160588.1:0-43826 GCF_964263955.1 Coregonus lavaretus | reverse complement strand
GAGACGAGAAAGTGGGAGAGGGAGAGAGTGGAGGAGAGGGAGAAGTGGAGTGAGATGGGAGGGAGTGGAGGGAGGAGAGGAAGGAGGAGAGAGTGGGGAGAGGAAAGGGAGTGGAGGAGAGGGAGGGAGGGAGGGAGAGAGTGGTGTGAGAGGGAGAGTAGGGAGGGGAGGGAGGTGGAGGAGAGGGAGGGAGGGAGTGGAGGAGCGGGAGAGAGGAGGGGAGGGAGAGAGTGGAGGAGGGAGAGTAGTGAAGACCTGTTCACTGAACTCTGTAATTAGATAATACTTTTGATGATGGTACATTTGAAATCCTTAAGCAATTGAATATATAATGAGAGAGACACACACACACACACACACACACACACCCACACACACACGCATGTAAACTATCACTACTAATACCAGAGATATAGACCTCTCTCCCTTAGACACCATGTAAACTATCACTATCTAATACCAGAGATATAGACCTCTCTCTCCTTAGACACCATGTAAAACTATCACTATCTAATACCAGAGATATAGACCTCTCTCTCCTTAGACACCATGTAAACTATCACTATCTAATACCAGAGATATAGACCTCTCTCTCCTTAGACACCATGTAAACTATCACTATCTAATACCAGATATATAGACCTCTCTCTCTCCTTAGACACCATGTAAACTATCACTATCTAATACCAGAGATATAGACCTCTCTCTCTCCTTAGACACCATGTAAACTATCACTATCTAATACCAGAGATATAGACCTCTCTCTCTCCTTAGACACCATGTAAACTATCACTATCTAATACCAGATATATAGACCTCTCTCTCTCCTTAGACACCATGTAAACTATCACTATCTAATACCAGATATATAGACCTCTCTCTCCTTAGACACCATGTAAACTATCACTATCTAATACCAGAGATATAGACCTCTCTCTCTCTCCTTAGACACCATGTAAACTATCACTATCTAATACCAGAGATATATACCTCTCTCTCTCTCCTTAGACACCATGTAAACTATCACTATCTAATACCAGATATATAGACCTCTCTCTCTCTCCTTTGACACCATGTAAACTATCACTATCTAATACCAGATATATAGACCTCTCTTTCCTTAGACACCATGTAAACTATCACTATCTAATACCAGAGATATAGACCTCTCTCTCTCCTTAGACACCATGTAAACTATCACTATCTAATACCAGAGATATAGACCTCTCTCTCCTTAGACACCATGTAAACTATCACTATCTAATACCAGAGATATATACCTCTCTCCATCTCCTTAGACACCATGTAAACTATCACTATCTAATACCAGAGATATAGACCTCTCTCTCCTTAGACACCATGTAAACTATCACTATCTAATACCAGAGATATAGACCTCTCTCTCTCCTTAGACACCATGTAAACTATCACTATCTAATACCAGATATAGACCTCTCTCTCTCTCCTTAGACGCCATGTAAACTATCACTATCTAATACCAGATATATAGACCTCTCTCTCTCCTTAGACACCATGTAAACTATCACTATCTAATACCAGAGATATAGACATCTCTCTCTCTCCTTAGACACCATGTAAACTATCACTATCTAATACCAGATATAGACCTCTCTCTCTCCTTAGACACCATGTAAACTATCACTATCTAATACCAGATATATAGACCTCTCTCTCTCCATAGACACCATGTAAACTATCACTATCTAATACCAGAGAGATAGACCTCTCTCTCCTTAGACACCATGTAAACTATCACTATCTAATACCAGAGATATAGACCTCTCTCTCATTAGACACCATGTAAACTATCACTATCTAATACCAGATATATAGACCTCTCTCTCTCTCCATAGACACCATGTAAACTATCACTATCTAATACCAGAGATATAGACCTCTCTCTCTCCTTAGACACCATGTAAACTATCACTATCTAATACCAGAGATATAGACCTCTCTCTCTCCTTAGACACCATGTAAACTATCACTATCTAATACCAGAGATATAGACCTCTCTCTCTCCTTAGACACCATGTAAACTATCACTATCTAATACCAGAGAGATAGACCTCTCTCTCATTAGACACCATGTAAACTATCACTATCTAATACCAGATATATAGACCTCTCTCTCTCCATAGACACCATGTAAACTATCACTATCTAATACCAGAGATATAGACCTCTCTCTCTCCTTAGACACCATGTAAACTATCACTATCTAATACCAGAGATATAGACCTCTCTCTCCTTAGACACCATGTAAACTATCACTATCTAATACCAGATATATAGACCTCTCTCTCTCCTTAGACACCATGTAAACTATCACTATCTAATACCAGATATATAGACCTCTCTCTCTCCTTAGACACCATGTAAACTATCACTATCTAATACCAGAGATATAGACCTCTCTCTCCTTAGACACCATGTAAACTATCACTATCTAATACCAGAGATATAGACCTCTCTCTCCTTAGACACCATGTAAACTCTCTTTCTCACACCCACACATTTTTTTAACCTTTGTATTTTATTATTTTCTATCATTTTTGTAAAAAAAAAAAAAAGTACCTTCATTTAACTAGACAAGTCAGTTAAGAACAAATTCTTATTTACAATGACGGCCTACACCGGCCAAACCCGGACGACGCTGGGCCAATTGTGCGCCGCCCTATTGGACTCCCAATCACGGGCCGGTTGTGATACAGCCTGGAATCAAACCAGGGGGGTCTGTAGTGACGCCTCAAGCACTGAGATGCAGCGCCTTAGACCGCTGCGCCACTCGGGAGCCCTAAACACACACACACTCCTTAGAACCACCATATAAACTCTGACCAAACAACAGATGTGGGAAATGATCAACATGTGATCACTGAGTGCTAACCCTGGTAGTTTTATTTTCTGTGGACAGCAGTCCGTCCCAAATGACACCCTATTCTAAAATATAGTGACACTACTTTTGACCGGGCCCCCCTTTGGGGGGTGCACTATATAGAGAGTACCATTTGGTCCACAGACTAAAGCCTGAAGCCTGCAGGTAAATGGTAAAGGTCATTTAATATGTTGACTGCCTAATGCTGATCTTCTCTAATGGGCTCCTGTCTGACCGGTGTATTATAATGGGCTGTCTGTTGGTGGGGTTGGATAGGCTCAGCTGGGCTGTCTGTTGGTGGGGTTGGATAGGCTCAGCTGGGCTGTCTGGGGTTGGATAGGCTCAGCTGGGCTGTCTGGTGGTGGGGTTGGATAGGCTCAGCTGGGCTGTCTGGGGTTGGATAGGCTCAGCTGGGCTGTCTGTTGGGTTGGATAGGCTCAGCTGGGCTGTCTGGTGGTGGGGTTGGATAGGCTCAGCTGGGCTGTCTGGGGTTGGATAGGCTCAGCTGGGCTGTCTGGGGTTGGATAGGCTCAGCTGGGCTGTCTGTTGGTGGGGTTGGATAGGCTCAGCTGGGCTGTCTGGGGTTGGATAGGCTCAGCTGGGCTGTCTGCTGGTGGGGTTGGATAGGCTCAGCTGGGCTGTCTGGGGTTGGATAGGCTCAGCTGGGCTGTCTGCTGGTGGGGTTGGATAGGCTCAGCTGGGCTGTCTGGGGTTGGATAGGCTCAGCTGGGCTGTCTGTTGGTGGGGTTGGATAGGCTCAGCTGGGCTGTCTGTTGGTGGGGTTGGATAGGCTCAGCTGGGCTGTCTGTTGGTGGGGTTGGATAGGCTCAGCTGGGCTGTCTGTTGGTGGGGTTGGATAGGCTCAGCTGGGCTGTCTGTTGGTGGGGTTGGA
Source organism: Coregonus lavaretus (assembly GCF_964263955.1). Lineage (NCBI taxonomy): Eukaryota > Metazoa > Chordata > Actinopteri > Salmoniformes > Salmonidae > Coregonus > Coregonus lavaretus. Next base: position 40,035 of record NW_028160588.1, on the reverse strand, counting down.
TAGGCTCAGCTGGGCTGTCTGTTGGTGGGGTTGGATAGGCTCAGCTGGGCTGTCTGTTGGTGGGGTTGGATAGGCTCAGCTGGGCTGTCTGTTGGGTTGGATAGGCTCAGCTGGGCTGTCTGGGGTTGGATAGGCTCAGCTGGGCTGTCTGTTGGTGGGGTTGGATAGGCTCAGCTGGGCTGTCTGTTGGTGGGGTTGGATAGGCTCAGCTGGGCTGTCTGTTGGTGGGGTTGGATAGGCTCAGCTGGGCTGTCTGTTGGTGGGGTTGGATAGGCTCAGCTGGGCTGTCTGTTGGTGGGGTTGGATAGGCTCAGCTGGGCTGTCTGTTGGTGGGGTTGGATAGGCTCAGCTGGGCTGTCTGTTGGTGGGGTTGGATAGGCTCAGCTGGGCTGTCTGTTGGTGGGGTTGGATAGGCTCAGCTGGGCTGTCTGGGGTTGGATAGGCTCAGCTGGGCTGTCTGTTGGTGGGGTTGGATAGGCTCAGCTGGGCTGTCTGTTGGTGGGGTTGGATAGGCTCAGCTGGGCTGTCTGTTGGTGGGGTTGGATAGGCTCAGCTGGGCTGTCTGTTGGTAGGGTTGGATAGGCTCAGCTGGGCTGTCGTTGGTGGGCTTTGCGATAATGACTGTTGTTATTCAGATTGTGACTCGATTATTCAGAGGATAATGACTTGTTGTTATTCAGATTATATGATTCAATTATTCAAATGATAATGACTGTTGTTGATTCAGGATGTTAATGGCTGTTGTTGATTCAGGATGATAATGACTGTTGTTGATTCAGGATGATAATGACTTGATTCAGGACGATGATGACTGTCGTTATTCAGGATGATAATGACGGTTGTTGATTCAGGACGATAATGACTGTTGTTATTCAGGATGTTAATGACTGTTGTTGATTCAGGATGATAATGACTGTTGTTGATTCAGGATGATAATGACTTGATTCAGGACGATGATGACTGTCGTTATTCAGGATGATAATGACGGTTGTTGATTCAGGATGATAATGACTGGTGTTGATTCAGGACGATAATGACTGTTGTTATTCAGGATGTTAATGGCTGTTGTTGATTCAGGATGATAATGACTTGATTCAGGACGATGATGACTGTCGTTATTCAGGATGATAATGACGGTTGTTGATTCAGGATGATAATGACTGGTGTTGATTCAGGACGATAATGACTGTTGTTATTCAGGATGATAATGATGGTTGTTGATTCAGGATGATAATGACTTGATTCAGGACGATGATGGTGTTGATTCAGGACGATAATGACCGATGTTGATTCAGGTCAATAATGACTGGTGTTGATTCAGGATGATAATGACTGGTGTTGATTCAGGATGATAATGACTGGTGTTGATTCAGGATGATAATGACTGGTGTTGATTCAGGATGATAATGACTGGTGTTGATTCAGGATGATAACGACTGTTGATTCAGAGGGTGAAGACTGGTAATATATCCTGGGGAAAATACGGAGAGCAGAAAACTAATGGGAAATGAAAACGTGCATCACCAACATTTCAGTCTCACTGTGCTTGTGTCCGTTGATGTGTATTTCTCTGTTGGAGTTGCTGACCCGACGCTACCGGTTCAACCTCAAACGTTACAAATCACTGCAGTGTCCATCTTGTGCCATCAACTCAACAGGTCTTTTGTCCTCCTCCTTTCCTCCCATAGCCTCGTATACAGAGAGGCCATATCCATGTAGTCAGAGGTGTGGACAACTATCAGATAACTCTCACAGTAATGTGTTACTGTCTGACATGTTAGTGGTGGTTTCTCAACTGGGCCTGCCCTGCCCTCTAGTGTTCAGGCTGGGTCATTGCAACAACTCTTTGAATAAAGGAGGCTTTATGTACCTTACTGTAATATAACATCCCAATACAAGGATACATTATGCTGTCTGAAATGTGTGCAATTTCTAGACTTCCAGTCATTGATTGAGAAAGGCTGCAGAGGAAGCTGGAGGAACCCCAGCCCTCCTTTGACGGTCACACAGTCACACACAGTGACAGACAGACAGACAGACAGACAGACGCAGACAGGCAGGCAGGCAGGCAGGCAGGCAGACAGACAGACAGACAGACAGACAGACAGACAGACAGACAGACAGACAGACAGACAGACAGACAGACAGACAGACAGACAGACAGACAGACAGACAGACAGACAGGGAAAGATGAGACATGGGCTGCAGTCTGGGAGACAGAGGACTGACTGGAGGTTAGGGTGACATTTATTGGGTAAAGATCAGACAACTCTACCACCCTGACTCACTCCATCCACCTCAGTCTAGTCACTCCTCTGTCTACCACCCTGACTCACTCCATCCACCTCAGTCTAGTCACTCCTCTGTCTACCACCCTGACTCACTCCATCCACCTCAGTCTAGTCACTCCTCTGTCCTCTTACCACCCTGACTCACTCCATCCACCTCAGTCTAGTCACTCCTCTGTCCTCTTACCACCCTGACTCACTCCATCCACCTCAGTCTAGTCACTCCTCTGTCTACCACCCTGGCTCACTCCATCCACCTCAGTCTAGTCACTCCTCTGTCTACCACCCTGGCTCACTCCATCCACCTCAGTCTAGTCACTCCTCTGTCTACCACCCTGACTCACTCCATCCACCTCAGTCTAGTCACTCCTCTGTCCTCTTACCACCCTGACTCACTCCATCCACCTCAGTCTAGTCACTCCTCTGTCCTCTTACCACCCTGACTCACTCCATCCACCTCAGTCTAGTCACTCCTCTGTCCTCTTACCACCCTGACTCACTCCATCCACCTCAGTCTAGTCACTCCTCTGTCTACCACCCTGGCTCACTCCATCCACCTCAGTCTAGTCACTCCTCTGTCTACCACCCGACTCACTCCATCCACCTCAGTCTAGTCACTCCTCTGTCCTCTTACCACCCTGACTCACTCCATCCACCTCAGTCTAGTCACTCCTCTGTCCTCTTACCACCCTGACTCACTCCATCCACCTCAGTCTAGTCACTCCTCTGTCCTCTTACCACCCTGACTCACTCCATCCACCTCAGTCTAGTCACTCCTCTGTCCTCTTACCACCCTGGCTCACTCCATCCACCTCAGTCTAGTCACTCCTCTGTCCTCTTACCACCCTGACTCACTCCATCCACCTCAGTCTAGTCACTCCTCTGTCCTCTTACCACCCTGACTCACTCCATCCACCTCAGTCTAGTCACTCCTCTGTCTACCATCCTGGCTCACTCCATCCACCTCAGTCTAGTCACTCCTCTGTCTACCACCCGACTCACTCCATCCACCTCAGTCTAGTCACTCCTCTGTCCTCTTACCACCCTGACTCACTCCATCCACCTCAGTCTAGTCACTCCTCTGTCTACCACCCTGACTCACTCCATCCACCTCAGTCTAGTCACTCCTCTGTCCTCTTACCACCCTGACTCACTCCATCCACCTCAGTCTAGTCACTCCTCTGTCTACCACCCTGGCTCACTCCATCCACCTCAGTCTAGTCACTCCTCTGTCTACCACCCTGGCTCACTCCATCCACCTCAGTCTAGTCACTCCTCTGTCCTCTTACCACCCTGACTCACTCCATCCACCTCAGTCTAGTCACTCCTCTGTCCTCTTACCACCCTGACTCACTCCATCCACCTCAGTCTAGTCACTCCTCTGTCTACCACCCTGGCTCACTCCATCCACCTCAGTCTAGTCACTCCTCTGTCTACCACCCTGGCTCACTCCATCCACCTCAGTCTAGTCACTCCTCTGTCCTCTTACCACCCTGGCTCACTCCATCCACCTCAGTCTAGTCACTCCTCTGTCCTCTTACCACCCTGACTCACTCCATCCACCTCAGTCTAGTCACTCCTCTCTCCTCTTACCACCCTGACTCACTCCATCCACCTCAGTCTAGTCACTCCTCTGTCCTCTTACCACCCTGACTCACTCCATCCACCTCAGTCTAGTCACTCCTCTGTCTACCACCCTGACTCACTCCATCCACCTCAGTCTAGTCACTCCTCTGTCCTCTTACCACCCTGACTCACTCCATCCACCTCAGTCTAGTCACTCCTCTGTCCTCTTACCACCCTGACTCACTCCATCCACCTCAGTCTAGTCACTCCTCTGTCTACCACCCTGACTCACTCCATCCACCTCAGTCTAGTCACTCCTCTGTCTACCACCCTGGCCCACTCCATCCACCTCAGTCTAGTCACTCCTCTGTCTACCACCCTGACTCACTCCATCCATCTCAGTCTAGTCACTCCTCTGTCTACCACCCTGACTCACTCCATCCACCTCAGTCTAGTCACTCCTCTGTCCTCTTACCACCCTGACTCACTCCATCCACCTCAGTCTAGTCACTCCTCTGTCTACCACCCTGGCTCACTCCATCCACCTCAGTCTAGTCACTCCTCTGTCCTCTTACCACCCTGACTCACTCCATCCACCTCAGTCTAGTCACTCCTCTGTCTACCACCCTGACTCACTCCATCCACCTCAGTCTAGTCACTCCTCTGTCTACCACCCTGACTCACTCCATCCACCTCAGTCTAGTCACTCCTCTGTCTACCACCCTGACTCACTCCATCCACCTCAGTCTAGTCACTCCTCTGTCCTCTTACCACCCTGACTCACTCCATCCACCTCAGTCTAGTCACTCCTCTGTCTACCACCCTGGCTCACTCCATCCACCTCAGTCTAGTCACTCCTCTGTCCTCTTACCACCCTGACTCACTCCATCCACCTCAGTCTAGTCACTCCTCTGTCCTCTTACCACCCTGACTCACTCCATCCACCTCAGTCTAGTCACTCCTCTGTCCTCTTACCACCCTGACTCACTCCATCCACCTCAGTCTAGTCACTCCTCTGTCTACCACCCTGACTCACTCCATCCACCTCAGTCTAGTCACTCCTCTGTCCTCTTACCACCCTGACTCACTCCATCCACCTCAGTCTAGTCACTCCTCTGTCCTCTTACCACCCTGGCTCACTCCATCCACCTCAGTCTAGTCACTCCTCTGTCCTCTTACCACCCTGACTCACTCCATCCACCTCAGTCTAGTCACTCCTCTGTCTACCACCCTGACTCACTCCATCCACCTCAGTCTAGTCACTCCTCTGTCTACCACCCTGACTCACTCCATCCACCTCAGTCTAGTCACTCCTCTGTCTACCACCCTGACTCACTCCATCCACCTCAGTCTAGTCACTCCTCTGTCCTCTTACCACCCTGGCTCACTCCATCCACCTCAGTCTAGTCACTCCTCTGTCCTCTTACCACCCTGACTCACTCCATCCACCTCAGTCTAGTCACTCCTCTGTCTACCACCCTGACTCACTCCATCCACCTCAGTCTAGTCACTCCTCTGTCTACCACCCTGACTCACTCCATCCACCTCAGTCTAGTCACTCCTCTGTCCTCTTACCACCCTGACTCACTCCATCCACCTCAGTCTAGTCACTCCTCTGTCCTCTTACCACCCTGACTCACTCCATCCACCTCAGTCTAGTCACTCCTCTGTCTACCACCCTGACTCACTCCATCCACCTCAGTCTAGTCACTCCTCTGTCTACCACCCTGACTCACTCCATCCACCTCAGTCTAGTCACTCCTCTGTCTACCACCCTGACTCCCTCCATCCACCTCAGTCTAGTCACTCCTCTGTCTTCCACCCTGGCTCACTCCATCCACCTCAGTCTAGTCACTCCTCTGTCCTCTTACCACCCTGACTCACTCCATCCACCTCAGTCTAGTCACTCCTCTGTCCTCTTACCACCCTGACTCACTCCATCCACCTCAGTCTAGTCACTCCTCTGTCTACCACCCTGACTCACTCCATCCACCTCAGTCTAGTCACTCCTCTGTCTACCACCCTGACTCACTCCATCCACCTCAGTCTAGTCACTCCTCTGTCTACCACCCTGACTCCCTCCATCCACCTCAGTCTAGTCACTCCTCTGTCTTCCACCCTGGCTCACTCCATCCACCTCAGTCTAGTCACTCCTCTGTCCTCTTACCACCCTGACTCACTCCATCCACCTCAGTCTAGTCACTCCTCTGTCCTCTTACCACCCTGACTCACTCCATCCACCTCAGTCTAGTCACTCCTCTGTCCTCTTACCACCCTGACTCACTCCATCCACCTCAGTCTACATTTTACATTTTAGTCATTTAGCAGATGCTCTTATCCAGAGCGACTTACAGTTAGTGAGTGGATACATTTTTTTTTCTTCTTCATACTAGTCTCGTCACACCTCTGTCACCCACCTCCCTTTCTTTCTCTCTCTCCCCTCTCCCTCCCTCCCTCTCTCCCTCAGTCTCACTTCTCTCTTTATGTCCCTAACCCCCGTCTCTCTCTCCCCTCTCCCCTCCCCCCTCTCTCTCTCTCCCAGTCTCACTTCTCTCTTTATGTCCCTAACCCCCGTCTCTCTCTCCCCTCTCTTACTCCCCCCTCTCTCTTTCTCTCTTCTAGTTGACCTTCCCTAAAGCCAAGCTGCTGCTGATGTCCAGCGATCAGGAAGATATCAACGACTGGTATTGCAGCCTGTCCTCTGCTGTAGGGTACGTTAACACACACACACACACACAAACACACACACACACACACACACACACACACAGACACCCCAACTCTCTCTCACTCACGCTCCTCATCGCTAACAGCCTGAGCTCTGATGACCCCTGTCATCTCGGGCCATCCACTCTTCAGATCTCCACCATGGCTAATTACATTCCCCTGGAGCTTCAGGGGCGGTCAGGCTACTCTAGAGGGGATCCCCAGAAGCGGTCGGAGTGCTGCTGTGAGATTGACAGCCTCTCCCTGTCGGCACGGTGACAGACCTGACAGGGTGATAAACTAATGAACCAGGCAAGGGTCTGGTCCTCAGTAGAGCAGCACCCTGCATGAACATGGTGCTTAGAACCTGACCCATGACCTCCACCAGGGAAACGGACTGGGAGGGAGGGAGGGAGGGAGGGAGGGAGGGAGGGCCACTGTCTGTGATGACAGCTAGGGCTGGAGACCAACGGGAAGAGCTGATCAATGCCTGAATGACTGATGGGGCTCCTGGAAGGAAAGCTGGAACAGTACAGTGTTGAGGTGTGTGTCATATTCTCATGTTCATACATTCTTGAAGTATTGATTTACCTATAGCTTACTGTGTCTGTCTGACCTCTGGTCTCCAGATCTAGAGAATCAGTCTTGACCTCTGGTCTCCAGATCTAGAGAATCTGTCTGACCTCTGGTCTCCAGATCTAAAGAATCTGTTTGACCTCGAGTCTCTCCAGATCTATAGAATCTGTCTGACCTCTGGTCTCCAGATCTAGAGAATCTGTCTTGACCTCTGGTCTCTCCAGATCTATAGAATCTGTCTGACCTCTGGTCTCTCCAGATCTATAGAATCGGTATTGACCTCTGGTCTCTCCAGATCTATAGAATCGGTATTGACCTCTGGTCTCTCCAGATCTATAGAATCGGTATTGACCTCTGGTCTCTCCAGATCTATAGAATCGGTGTGACCTAGTAGATACCCACAGACTTCCGGTCATTGCGCTAACGCTAGTTAGCATTGGCTCACGAAACTACCTCTAACTTCCTTCATACTGGACACAGAGACATAAAAATGGTCTCCAATAATTAATCTGACTCTGGGGAGGTAGATAAAGGGCCTTATTGCCAAAATCCCGAAGTATCCCTGTAATGTCATTGGTTAATTGACAGACATTATATTCACTGCATTTAAGGACTCCTAAAAAAAAAAACACACACACACACAGTGTTCCAAGCCAGAGTATGTGAGCGGAGTTGAGTGGTCAGAAATCCCTCTCATCGCTCACAGGAGTGGTCCATGTCCTTTCCAACTGCTAAACAACTGCTCCTTGCTCACAGGAAAAAAAATTATAAATTGCAGCTCCAAATTCGCTTCCATTCATTAAATCACCATTTAACCAACACCCATCTATTTTTGTGACTACGTGGACCTACCATTCGGTTTTGAAGTATTGAAACCAAACCATATGATTTGAATGAAAAGTATTTGAATAAACGTGAAAAGGTGACTGTGAGAAGCGCTCATCATTTCAAATAGTCTACATGTGGTATTAAACAGCATATAAACACTGTAAATAGGCCAGGAGTCAGACAGGGCGCCTCAGAAGGAACTAAAATAATAATAATAATAATAATAATAATAATAATAATAATAATATGCCATTTAGCAGACGCTTTTATCCAAAGCGACTTACAGTCATGCGTGCGTACATTTTGACGTATGGGTGGTCCCGGGGATCGAACCCACTACCTTGGCGTTACAAGCGCCGTGCTCTACCAGCTGAGCTACAGAGGACCACCCATACACAAAACATTTATGCGCACATGACACACACCTCACACTGTATTGTTACAGAGGACCAAAATGAATTAGTGCGACACGCTAGGCTGGGCAGGAACATGAAGCGCTCAGCGTTTAAACAACACTTTTGTATTAAATCATTATAGTCTATAAGTTGGCTCATATAGGCTGTGACTTATTTAGAATGAAATACAAATTTAACGACAAATGCCCTTATTAGGCGCTCAGTGCCTTTTTTTTAAATTCATTTTTAGAAACAGGAGTTTGTCCAGTCTGTGGCTTCAGGCTTGCGATGGTGCCTGGATGGTGCCTGGATGGTGCCTGGATGGTGCCTGGATGGTGCCTGGATGGTGCCTGTGGAGAGTACCCTCCCCGTGCTGGCAGGGCCACTGGAGATGCCAAGTACCCTTCGGGCCACTCTTGCCCGGCTGGGCAGGGATGCAGAGTTGTTGTTTTTTATTGATCTATATTTAGGCCTACAGATTTTTTTTGGACAAAATAACCCAATCAAAACGCAAAGCTACTTGAAAGAGGTAGTAATATGTCAGCCGTAATGTGCCAGGATGTTGATATCAATGATAGCCTATTATATAGATACAGAGCATTGGGAAAGGATTCAGACCCCTTCACTTTTTCCACATAGGGTTACGTTACAGCCTTATTCTAAAATGGATTCAATAAATACAAATCCTCAGCAATCTACACCCAACACCCCATAATGACAAAGCGAAAACAGGTTTTTAGAAATCTTTATTTTTTTTGGGTTGTTTTTTTAACATACCTTATTTACGTAAGTATTCAGACCCTTTGCTATGAGACTCGAAATTGAGCTCAGGTGGATCCTGTTTGCATTGATCATCCTTGAGATGTTTCTACAACTTGATTTGAAGTCCACCTGTGGTAAATTCAATTGATTGGATATGATTTGGGAAAGGCACACACCTGTCTATATAAAGGTCCCAAAGTTGACAGTGCATGTCAGAGCAAAAACCAAGCCATGAGGTCGAAGGAATTGTCCGTAGAGCTCAGAGACAGGATTGTACCAAAACATTTCTGCAGCATTGAAGGTCCCCAAGAACACAGTGAACCACCAAAACGATGGGTCAGTGGGAATACGAGGTCAGTTCAGAGTGATGAGGGGTCAGAGGTCAGTTCAGAGTGATGAGGGGTCAGAGGTCAGTTCAGAGTGATGAGGGGTCAGAGGTCAGTTCAGAGTGATGAGGGGTCAGAGGTCAGTTCAGAGTGATGAGGGGTCAGAGGTCAGTTCAGAGTGATGAGGGGTCAGAGGTCAGTTCAGAGTGATGAGGGGTCAGAGGTCAGTTCAGAGTGATGAGAGGTCAGTTCAGAGTGATGAGGGGTCAGTGGGAATAAGAGATCAGTTCAGAGTGATGAGGGGTCAGAGGTCAGTTCAGAGTGATGAGGGGTCAGAGGTCAGTTCAGAGTGATGAGGGGTCAGAGGTCAGTTCAGAGTGATGAGGGGTCAGTGGGAATAAGAGGTCAGTTCAGAGTGATGAGGGGTCAGAGGTCAGTTCAGAGTGATGAGGGGTCAGAGGTCAGTTCAGAGTGATGAGGGGTCAGAGGTCAGTTCAGAGTGATGAGGGGTCAGAGGTCAGTTCAGAGTGATGAGGGGTCAGAGGTCAGTTCAGAGTGATGAGGGGTCAGAGGTCAGTTCAGAGTGATGAGAGGTCAGTTCAGAGTGATGAGGGGTCAGTGGGAATAAGAGATCAGTTCAGAGTGATGAGGGGTCAGAGGTCAGTTCAGAGTGATGAGGGGTCAGAGGTCAGTTCAGAGTGATGAGGGGTCAGAGGTCAGTTCAGAGTGATGAGGGGTCAGTGGGAATAAGAGGTCAGTTCAGAGTGATGAGGGGTCAGAGGTCAGTTCAGAGTGATGAGGGGTCAGAGGTCAGTTCAGAGTGATGAGGGGTCAGAGGTCAGTTCAGAGTGATGAGGGGTCAGAGGTCAGTTCAGAGTGATGAGGGGTCAGAGGTCAGTTCAGAGTGATGAGGGGTCAGAGGTCAGTTCAGAGTGATGAGGGGTCAGAGGTCAGTTCAGAGTGATGAGGGGTCAGAGGTCAGTTCAGAGTGATGAGGGGTCAGAGGTCAGTTCAGAGTGATGAGGGGTCAGAGGTCAGTTCAGAGTGATGAGGGGTCAGAGGTCAGTTCAGAGTGATGAGGGGTCAGTGGGAATACGAGATCAGTTCAGAGTGATGAGGGGTCAGAGGTCAGTTCAGAGTGATGAGGGGTCAGAGGTCAGTTCAGAGTGATGAGGGGTCAGTGGGGATAAGAGATTACGTCAGTTGAGTGATTGTGTCCTTGTCATTGTGTGAGGAAGAGGCAGGATACTCAGTACTTTAGACTCCATTAATGACCCAATGGAAAAGAGGCAGGATACTCAGTACTTTAGACTCCATTAATGACCCAATGGAAAAGAGGCAGGATACTCAGTACTTTAGACTCCATTAATGACCCAATGGGAAAGAGGCAGGATACTCAGTACTTTAGACTCCATTAATGACCCAATGGAAAAGAGGCAGGATACTCAGTACTTTAGACTCCATTAATGACCCAATGGAAAAGAGGCAGGATACTCAGTACTTTAGACTCCATTAATGACCCAATGGAAAAGAGGCAGGATACTCAGTACTTTAGACTCCATTAATGACCCAATGGAAAAGAGGCAGGATACTCAGTACTTTAGACTCCATTAATGACCCAATGGAAAAGAGGCAGGATACTCAGTACTTTAGACTCCATTAATGACCCAATGGAAAAGAGGCAGGATACTCAGTACTTTAGACTCCATTAATGACCCAATGGAAAAGAGGCAGGATACTCAGTACTTTAGACTCCATTAATGACCCAATGGAAAAGAGGCAGGATACTCAGTACTTTAGACTCCATTAATGACCCAATGGAAAAGAGGCAGGATACTCAGTACTTTAGACTCCATTAATGACCCAATGGAAAAGAGGCAGGATACTCAGTACTTTAGACTCCATTAATGACCCAATGGAAAAGAGGCAGGATACTCAGTACTTTAGACTCCATTAATGACCCAATGGAAAAGTCCAATATTAAGGCTAGATGACAGTGCTGTAAGTCAGGTGATCAACAGACGTTTTAAACTGTCATTTATTCTCACGTGATGTTCAGTCTCTCACTTCCAGTCATGTTGTAACTATAGTCGAGGAGCACGGTGGCTCACCAGAGAGATGGAGTAACTCAGCGTCTTGTTTCAGTCAGTTAAGGTCGAGGAGCACGGTGGCTCACCAGAGAGATGGAGTAACTCAGCGTCTTGTTTCAGTCAGTTAAGGTCGAGGAGCATGGTGGCTCACCAGAGAGATGGCGTAACTCAGCGTCTTGTTTCAGTCAGTTAAGGTCGAGGAGCACGGTGGCTCACCAGAGAGATGGAGTAACTCAGCGTCTTGTTTCAGTCAGTTAAGGTCGAGGAGCACGGTGGCTCACCAGAGAGATGGAGTAACTCAGCGTCTTGTTTCAGTCAGTTAAGGTCGAGGAGCACGGTGGCTCACCAGAGAGATGGCGTAACTCAGCGTCTTGTTTCAGTCAGTTAAGGTCGAGGAGCACGGTGGCTCACCAGAGAGATGGCGTAACTCAGCGTCTTGTTTCAGTCAGTTAAGGTCGAGGAGCACGGTGGCTCACCAGAGAGATGGAGTAACTCAGCGTCTTGTTTCAGTCAGTTAAGGTCGAGGAGCACGGTGGCTCACCAGAAAGATGGCGTAACTCAGCGTCTTGTTTCAGTCAGTTAAGGTCGAGGAGCATGGTGGCTCACCAGAGAGATGGCGTAACTCAGCGTCTCGTTTCAGTCAGTTAAGGTCGAGGAGCACGGTGGCTCACCAGAGAGATGGAGTAACTCAGCGTCTTGTTTTGTTGTGACAATGATCCATTTCTGTTAGTCCAGTAATTGAAGTCTAACTCATTTTTTTTTTGTAACTTGTTGTCTGTGGTCTCTCCAGTCAGTTGAAGTCCAGGAACACAGTGGTCCATCAGAGAGACCATCTGGTCAGGAGACCTCTGCTCCGCTTTGTAGAGGACCAGGACAACCAAACTACGCCCTCCATACCACCCACCTCCACCCACACCCCCACCACCCCCGGGAGGAAGAGGATGGCCCCCCCTCCACCCCCTCCACCCCAGACCCCCTCCACCTCCAGACATACTCCTTCAGCAGGAGCAGAGGGCAGTGCCTCCAAGAGGATGAAGCTGACTGAGGGGCCAGCTGAGAGGTGGGTTCATACTGAATATGCAGTATATATATATATATATATATATATATATGATAACGCTGTCATTCAGAGGCGGGTGCTTGAGATCCAGTAGTGACTGGGCTATTGTAACATGATAGGCTTCTCCTTATGGGGGTAATGGAAGTGTAGGACTGACACCTAGTATGAGAGTCCGATACACTTGAACAGAAGTGTTTCAGCCTCCTTGAGGGGCCAATAGAGGATCAGTGAAACCTGGTATGAGAATATGTGAAAGACGATGAACCCTTTGCCATTGACCATACACCCCTGAATGATGGTTGAAACCTAGTATGACACTATAAGATACGTCTGAACCAGTAGACCCTCACGGTTTCTTTCCACTCTGTCCTGGTGTTAATACAGTATAATGACCCTGATAGAGGTCAGAGGTCAACTACTACTCCTGATGTTATTACAGTGTAATGACCCTGATAGAGGTCAGAGGTCAACTACTACTCCTGATGTTATTACAGTGTAATGACCTTGATAGAGGTCAACTACTACTCCTGATGTTAATACAGTGTAATGACCCTGATAGAGGTCAGAGGTCAACTACTACTCCTGATGTTAATACAGTGTAATGACCCTAATAGAGGTCAGAGGTCAACTACTACTCTTATGTTAATACAGTGTAATGACCCTGATAGAGGTCAGAGGTCAACTACTACTCCTGATGCAAAAATCTCTGAAGCTGGAGACTCTTATCTCCTTCACTAACTTTAAGCATCAGTTGTCAGAGCAGCTTACCGATCACTGCACCTGTACACAGCCCATCTGTAATTAGCCCATCCAACTACCTCATCCCCATACTGTTATTTATTTTGCTCATTTGCACCCCAGTATCTCTATTTGCACATCATCTTCTGCACATCTATCATTCCAGTGTTAATACTAATTGTAATTATTTTGCACTATGGCCTATTTATTGCCTTACCTCCATAACTTGCTAATATATAATATATATATATTTTCTGTTGTATTTTTTGACTTTGTTTTGTTTTACCCCATATGTAACTCTGTGTTGTTTTTATCGCACTGCTTTGCTTTATCTTGGCCAGGTCGCAGTTGTAAATGAGAACTTGTTCTCAACTGGCTTAGCTGGTTAAATAAAGGTGAAATAAAAATAATAAAATAAATAATGTTATTACAGTGTAATGACCCTGATAGAGGTCAGAGGTCAACTACTCCTCCATGACATTCTTCTTCATTCTCTCCTCAGTGAACCGGCCAGGTCCAGCTGTGTCATCCTGTGAAGGACGAACAACTTCAGAGTCCTGACTCTTTCACACAAACGAATCAAGTCAGAGAGAATCGGGTTAATGGTGGATATGAGGAGAGGTGGGAGGTAGTTAGATACGGGAGAATCGGGTTAATGGTGGATATGAGGAGAGGTGGGCGGTAGTTAGTCTGTTTTCTACTAGATTCTACTGTATCGGTTGCTTTGCTTTTTATATTATTACTGAAGCCATTTAACCAGTGATTTTTTTTGCCTTATGATGATATGAAATGTGAAGATTTTAACACCGACGCCAAAGACACACTATGAAACACTTTCACAATAGAAGCCCAATGAGATGGGACATGTGAGATATGACTCTGACAAAAAAATGTTGTCATGAATGTTTTGTCCTGAATAGGATGTTGCCATTTATATGCTACAGCAAAAGCTGGGCTCAGCAGAAAAATATTATATTACTAGACTGAGTATCAAAACTGTCACCTGGGATATCTTGGCAGCACAATACCATATAAATGTAATCTTAAATCATGATTTTTACTGTCTATTTACATTTAATTCATACAAGAGCTAAAATATTAGTAACATATCATGCTTGCCTCTATATGATAATATAGAGTATCTTATAATATTAGTAACATATCATGCTTGCCTCTATATGGTAATATACAGTATCTTATAGAGTTATGGAGATATATGGAGTGCAGTACTAGGATACGAGTGTATGCAAGCCAGCAGCACTGTGTTACTATTAATAGCTACTGAGTTAATTCATATATTTATTCCATATCATGATTATATCTTTCACTACTAGAGAGAGAGAGAGAGAGAGAGAGAGAGAGAGAGAGAGAGAGAGAGAGAGAGAGAGAGAGAGAGAGAGAGAGAGAGAGAGAGAGAGAGAGAGAGAGAGAGAGAGAGAGAGAGAGGAGAGAGAGAGAGAGAGAGAGAGAGAGAGAGAGAGAGAGAGAGAGAGAGAGAGAGAGAGAGAGAGAGAGAGAGAGAGAGAGAGAGAGAGAGAGAGAGAGAGAGAGAGAGAGAGAGAGAGAGAGAGAGAGAGAGAGAGAGAGAGCTCTCCTTTTAAAAAACCCTTTCTAAAATATGTGCTTGGACATTCTGAACCAAATGAATGCATGGCCTACTGAAATGATTTAATAATGTATCCTATGGTTATGTTCCTTTCTACATTACACATTCTTTTATAGTCATGTACTTCATCCAATATATATATATCTTAAACATTCTTTGCATTATTTTTTGTATTTTTTTCTATTTAGTGGAGTCTGTTTTCTACTGGTTCCACTGTCACTCCATCCCCCCCAGTACAATGGGCTGTTATCCATCTGTACGTTACTGGTTTCACTGTCACTCATTCCCCCCAGTACAATGGGCTGTTATCCTTCTGTTACGTTACTGGTTCCACTGTCACTCCTTCCCCCCCCAGTACAATGGGCTGTTATCCATCTGTTACGTTACTGGTTCCACTGTCACTCCATCCCCCCCAGTACAATGGGCTGTTATCCATCTGTTACGTTACTGGTTCCACTGTCACTCCATTCCCCCAGTACAATGGGCTGTTATCCATCTGTTACGTTACTGGTTCCACTGTCACTCCATCCCCCCAGTACAATGGGCTGTTATCCATCTGTTACGTTACTGGTTCCACTGTCACTCCATCCCCCCCAGTACAATGGGCTGTTATCCATCTGTTACGTTACTGGTTCCACTGTCACTCCATCCCCCCCAGTACAATGGGCTGTTATCCATCTGTTACATTACTGGTTCCACTGTCACTCCATCCCCCCCAGTACAATGGGCTGTTATCCATCTGTTACGTTACTGGTTCCACTGTCACTCCATCCCCCCCAGTACAATGGGCTGTTATCCATCTGTTATGTTACTGGTTTCACTGTCACTCAATTCCCCCCCAGTACAATGGGCTGTTATCCATCTGTTACGTTACTCCAAATGCCAATCAATAAAACTCTGATGGGGATTCCAGAGGGGCCTTCTGTGAGCTTGTTTTGTAGCTTCTGGGTGATGTTTCCTCTAGGGACAGAGCTAGGATCAGCTTCCTCTTCCCCTGTTCTAACCTTTAACCGTTAGCGGTTAAAATGCTACACTCACCCAAGTTCAGCTTCTAGGGGGGGGCAACTTCACCCTACCCCTGTTTTTGTATGGCACGGGGCTGTAATTGACTTGAGAGATGTACCATACACTCAATAACCACTAGAGGGCGACGCCAACATGTAGAAACCATTGATAGGAAAACAAAGGTAAACACAAAATGATTGTTTTAGCACTTCATACTTACAGTATTCATATAAGTGAGTACAGAGCTGCTAAATAATGAGTTCACTATTAGTATGCATAGAACGATGTTGTTTTACGTGGTGAAACGATATCTAGGCTTACCACCAATGGCTGGATAATTCCAAAGAGTTGATACACAAGCTTGGATAGCCAGGATGAGGACGTTAGCTGTTGATACAGTGGGGGAAAAAAGTATTTAGTCAGCCACCAATTGTAGACCTGCACCAGGCTGGGAAGACTGAATCTGCAATAGGTAAGCAGCTTGGTTTGATGCCAGGATGAGGACGTTAGCTGTTGCTAAATCCCAGTTGATAATCTTCTAGTCCAGATAAGACCTGGAACTGAATCAGCTGTTCGTCATGATAACTTCCAGTGTTAAGTCTCTCTCCATCTCTCTGACACAGAGGACGGGGTTAATATAGCTGATAACTTCCAGTGTTACGTCTCTCTCCATCTCTCTGACACAGAGGACGGGGTTAATATAGCTGATAACTTCCAGTGTTAAGTCTCTCTCCATCTCTCTGACACAGAGGACGGGGTTAATATAGCTGATAACTTCCAGTGTTACGTCTCTCTCCATCTCTCTGACACAGAGGACGGGGTTAATATAGCTGATAACTTCCAGTGTTACGTCTCTCTCCATCTCTGACACAGAGGACGGGGTTAATATAGCTGATAACTTCCAGTGTTACGTCTCTCTCCATCTCTCTGACACAGAGGACGGGGTTAATATAGCTGATAACTTCCAGTGTTACGTCTCTCTCCATCTCTCTGACACAGAGGACGGGGTTAATATAGCTGATAACTTCCAGTGTTAAGTCTCTCTCCATCTCTCTGACACAGAGGACGGGGTTAATATAGCCAACCGTGTTGATGAAGACATTTAAAAAAATATATTCAATATGTTCTATGTGCGGAGAAAGCGCTTTAGAGAAAGACTGATTTTGGTTCTATTTTAAAAAGTGATGAGTGGTCACTTGGTTGGAGGGTTAATATGGACACGATACTAATAGCATTAATATGGACATGATACTAATAGCATTAATATGGACACGATACTAATAGCATTAATATGGACACGATACTAATAGCATTAATATGGACATGATACTAATAGCATTAATATGGACACGATACTAATAGCATTAATATGGACACGATACTAATAGCATTAATATGGACATGATACTAATAGCATTAATATGGACACGATACTAATAGCATTAATATGGACATGATACTAATAGCATTAATATGGACACGATACTAATAGCATTAATATGGACATGATACTAATAGCATTAATATGGACACGATACTAATAGCATTAATATGGACACGATACTAATAGCATTAATATGGACATGATACTAATAGCATTAATATGGACACGATACTAATAGCATTAATATGGACACGATACTAATAGCATTAATATGGACATGATACTAATAGCATTAATATGGACACGATACTAATAGCATTAATATGGACATGATACTAATAGCATTAATATGGACATGATACTAATAGCATTAATATGGACATGATACTAATAGCATTAATATGGACACGATACTAATAGCATTAATATGGACACGATACTAATAGCATTAATATGGACATGATACTAATAGCATTAATATGGACATGATACTAATAGCATTAATATGGACACGATACTAATAGCATTAATATGGACATGATACTAATAGCATTAATATGGACACGATACTAATAGCATTAATATGGACATGATACTAATAGCATTAATATGGACACGATACTAATAGCATTAATATGGACACGATACTAATAGCATTAATATGGACACGATACTAATAGCATTAATATGGACACGATACTAATAGCATTAATATGGACACGATACTAATAGCATTAATATGGACACGATACTAATAGCATTAATATGGACACGATACTAATAGCATTAATATGGACACGATACTAATAGCATTAATATGGACACGATACTAATAGCATTAATATGGACACGATACTAATAGCATTAATATGGACATGATACTAATAGCATTAATATGGACATGATACTAATAGCATTAATATGGACACGATACTAATAGCATTAATATGGACACGATACTAATAGCATTAATATGGACATGATACTAATAGCATTAATATGGACATGATACTAATAGCATTAATATGGACACGATACTAATAGCATTAATATGGACATGATACTAATAGCATTAATATGGACACGATACTAATAGCATTAATATGGACACGATACTAATAGCATTAATATGGACACGATACTAATAGCATTAATATGGACATGATACTAATAGCATTAATATGGACACGATACTAATAGCATTAATATGGACATGATACTAATAGCATTAATATGGACACGATACTAATAGCATTAATATGGACACGATACTAATAGCATTAATATGGACATGATACTAATAGCATTAATATGGACACGATACTAATAGCATTAATATGGACACGATACTAATAGCATTAATATGGACATGATACTAATAGCATTAATATGGACATGATACTAATAGCATTAATATGGACACGATACTAATAGCATTAATATGGACATGATACTAATAGCATTAATATGGACATGATACTAATAGCATTAATATGGACATGATACTAATAGCATTAATATGGACACGATACTAATAGCATTAATATGGACATGATACTAATAGCATTAATATGGACATGATACTAATAGCATTAATATGTGGTCCTCTGTAGCTCAGCTGGTAGAGCACGGCGCTTGTAACGCCAGGGTAGTGGGTTCGATCCCCGGGACCACCCATACACAAAAATGTATGCACGCATGACTGTAAGTCGCTTTGGATAAAAGCGTCTGCTAAATGGCATATTATTATTATTATTATTATTATTAATATGGACATGGTACTAATAGCATTAATATGGACTAGATGAAACCGGTCCATTCGTATATTCATCAACTAGATTTGTGGCCAGGTACGGGTAAAACGGGCTCGAACTGCAAATACTTCTTTAGCCTCCAATAAATCTAGAGCAGTTGAACTAGCTCAATCAAATGTACTTATGAAGCCCTTTTTTATACAGTGGGGAAAAAAGGTATTTAGTCAGCCACCAATTGTGCAAGTTCTCCCACTTAAAAAGATGAGAGAGGCCTGTAATTTTCATCATAGGTACACGTCAACTATGACAGACAAAATTAGAAATAAAAATCCAGAAAATCACATTGTAGGATTTTTAATGAATTTATTTGCAAATTATGGTGGAAAATAAGTATTTGGTCAATAGCAAAAGTTTCTCAATTGTTATATACCCTTTGTTGGCAATGACACAGGTCAAACGTTTTCTGTAAGTCTTCACAAGGTTTTCACACACTGTTGCTGGTATTTTGGCCCATTCCTCCATGCAGATCTCCTCTAGAGCAGTGATGTTTTGGGGCTGTCGCTGGGCAACACAGACTTTCAACTCCCTCCAAAGATTTTCTATGGGGTTGAGATCTGGAGACTGGCTAGGCCACTCCAGGACCTTGAAATGCTTCTTACGAAGCCACTCCTTCGTTGCCCAGGCGGTGTGTTTGGGATCATTGTCATGCTGAAAGACCCAGCCACGTTTCATCTTCAATGCCCTTGCTGATGGAAGGAGGTTTTCACTCAAAATCTCACGATACATGGCCCCATTCATTCTTTCCTTTATACGGATCAGTCGTCCTGGTCCCTTTGCAGAAAAACAGCCCCAACGCATGATGTTTCCACCCCCATGCTTCACAGTAGGTATGGTGTTCTTTGGATGCAACTCAGCATTCTTTGTCCTCCAAACACGACGAGTTGAGTTTTTACCAAAAAGTTCTATTTTGGTTTCATCTGACCATATGACATTCTCCCAATCCTCTTCTGGATCATCCAAATGCACTCTAGCAAACTTCAGACGGGCCTGGACATGTACTGGCTTAAGCAGGGGGACACGTCTGACACTGCAGGATTTGAGTCCCTGGCGGCGTAGTGTGTTACTGATGGTAGGCTTTGTTACTTTGGTCCCAGCTCTCTGCAGGTCATTCACTAGGTCCCCCCGTGTGGTTCTGGGATTTTTGCTCACCGTTCTTGTGATCATTTTGACCCCACGGGGTGAGATCTTGCGTGGAGCCCCAGATCGAGGGAGATTACCAGTGGTCTTGTATGTCTTCCATTTCCTAATAATTGCTCCCACAGTTGATTTCTTCAAACCAAGCTGCTTACCTATTGCAGATTCAGTCTTCCCAGCCTGGTGCAGGTCTACAATTTTGTTTCTGGTGTCCTTTGACAGCTCTTTGGTCTTGGCCATAGTGGAGTTTGGAGTGTGACTGTTTGAGGTTGTGGACAGGTGTCTTTTATACTGATAACAAGTTCAAACAGGTGCCATTAATACAGGTAACGAGTGGAGGACAGAGGAGCCTCTTAAAGAAGAAGTTACAGGTCTGTGAGAGCCAGAAATCTTGCTTGTTTGTAGGTGACCAAATACTTATTTTACACCATAATTTGCAAATAAATTCATTAAAAATCCTACAATGTGATTTTCTGGATTTTTTTTCTCATTTTGTCTGTCATAGTTGACGTGTACCTATGATGAAAATTACAGGCCTCTCTCATCTTTTTAAGTGGGAGAACTTGCACAATTGGTGGCTGACTAAATACTTTTTTTCCCCACTGTATTAGTTGTCACAAAGTGCATAACAGTGACCCTGCCTCGACCCCAAAGAACAAACAGCAGCACAGTGGCAAGGAAAAACTCCCTAGAAGGAAGAAACCTCCAGAGGAACTAGACTGAGGTGAGGAGGCCTGTCCTCCTGGAAGAAACCTCCAGAGGAACCAGGCTGAGGGGAGGAGGCCTGTCCTCCTGGAAGAAACCTCCAGAGGGGAGGAGGCCTGTCCTCCTGGAAGAAACCTCCAGAGGAACCCGACTGAGGGGAGGAGGCCTGTCCTCCTGGAAGAAACCTCCAGAGGAACCAGACTGAGGGGAGGAGGCCTGTCCTCCTGGAAGAAACCTCCAGAGGAACTAGACTGAGGGGAGGAGGCCTGTCCTCCTGGAAGAAACCTCCAGAGGAACTAGACTGAGGGGAGGAGGCCTGTCCTCCTGGAAGAAACCTCCAGAGGAACTAGACTGAGTTGAGGAGGCCTGTCCTCCTGGAAGAAACCTCCAGAGGAACTAGACTGAGGGGAGGAGGCCTGTCCTCCTGGAAGAAACCTCCAGAGGAACTAGACTGAGGGGAGGAGGCCTGTCCTCCTGGAAGAAACCTCCAGAGGAACTAGACTGAGGGGAGGAGGCCTGTCCTCCTGGAAGAAACCTCCAGAGGAACTAGACTGAGGGGAGGAGGCCCTTTCCTCCTGGAAGAAACCTCCAGAGGAACTAGACTGAGGGGAGGAGGCCTGTCCTCCTGGAAGAAACCTCCAGAGGAACTAGACTGAGGGGAGGAGGCCTGTCCTCCTGGAAGAAACCTCCAGAGGAACTAGACTGAGTTGAGGAGGCCTGTCCTCCTGGAAGAAACCTCCAGAGGAACCCGACTGAGTGGAGGAGGCCTGTCCTCCTGGAAGAAACCTCCAGAGGAACTAGACTGAGGGGAGGAGGCCTGTCCTCCTGGAAGAAACCTCCAGAGGAACTAGACTGAGGGGAGGAGGCCTGTCCTCCTGGAAGAAACCTCCAGAGGAACTAGACTGAGGGGAGGAGGCCTGTCCTCCTGGAAGAAACCTCCAGAGGAACTAGACTGAGGGGAGGAGGCCTGTCCTCCTGGAAGAAACCTCCAGAGGAACTAGACTGAGTTGAGGAGGCCTGTCCTCCTGGAAGAAACCTCCAGAGGAACTAGACTGAGTTGAGGAGGCCTGTCCTCCTGGAAGAAACCTCCAGAGGGGAGGAGGCCTGTCCTCCTGGAAGAAACCTCCAGAGGAACCAGACTGAGGGGAGGAGGCCTGTCCTCCTGGAAGAAACCTCAAGAGGAACTAGACTGAGGGGAGGAGGCCTGTCCTCCTGGAAGAAACCTCCAGAGGAACCAGACTGAGTTGAGGAGGCCTGTCCTCCTGGAAGAAACCTCCAGAGGAACTAGACTGAGGGGAGGAGGCCTGTCCTCCTGGAAGAAACCTCCAGAGGAACTAGACTGAGGGGAGGAGGCCTGTCCTCCTGGAAGAAACCTCCAGAGGAACTAGACTGAGTTGAGGAGGCCTGTCCTCCTGGAAGAAACCTCCAGAGGAACCAGACTGAGTTGAGGAGGCCTGTCCTCCTGGAAGAAACCTCCAGAGGAACTAGACTGAGGGGAGGAGGCCTGTCCTCCTGGAAGAAACCTCCAGAGGAACTAGACTGAGGGGAGGAGGCCTGTCCTCCTGGAAGAAACCTCCAGAGGAACTAGACTGAGTTGAGGAGGCCTGTCCTCCTGGAAGAAACCTCCAGAGGAACTAGACTGAGGGGAGGAGGCCTGTCCTCCTGGAAGAAACCTCCAGAGGAACTAGACTGAGTTGAGGAGGCCTGTCCTCCTGGAAGAAACCTCCAGAGGAACTAGACTGAGTTGAGGAGGCCTGTCCTCCTGGAAGAAACCTCCAGAGGAACTAGACTGAGTTGAGGAGGCCTGTCCTCCTGGAAGAAACCTCCAGAGGACTGAGGAGGAGGCCTGTCCTCCTGGAAGAAACCTCCAGAGGAACCAGACTGAGGGGAGGAGGCCTGTCCTCCTGGAAGAAACCTCAAGAGGAACTAGACTGAGGGGAGGAGGCCTGTCCTCCTGGAAGAAACCTCCAGAGGAACCAGACTGAGTTGAGGAGGCCTGTCCTCCTGGAAGAAACCTCCAGAGGAACTAGACTGAGGGGAGGAGGCCTGTCCTCCTGGAAGAAACCTCCAGAGGAACTAGACTGAGGGGAGGAGGCCTGTCCTCCTGGAAGAAACCTCCAGAGGAACTAGACTGAGTTGAGGAGGCCTGTCCTCCTGGAAGAAACCTCCAGAGGAACCAGACTGAGTTGAGGAGGCCTGTCCTCCTGGAAGAAACCTCCAGAGGAACTAGACTGAGGGGAGGAGGCCTGTCCTCCTGGAAGAAACCTCCAGATAGACTGAGGGGAGGAGGCCTGTCCTCCTGGAAGAAACCTCCAGAGGAACTAGACTGAGTTGAGGAGGCCTGTCCTCCTGGAAGAAACCTCCAGAGGAACTAGACTGAGGGGAGGAGGCCTGTCCTCCTGGAAGAAACCTCCAGAGGAACTAGACTGAGTTGAGGAGGCCTGTCCTCCTGGAAGAAACCTCCAGAGGAACTAGACTGAGTTGAGGAGGCCTGTCCTCCTGGAAGAAACCTCCAGAGGAACCAGACTGAGTTGAGGAGGCCTGTCCTCCTGGAAGAAACCTCCAGAGGAACCAGGCTGAGTTGAGGAGGCCTGTCCTCCTCTGGCTGTGCTAGATAGCTGTATGTACAGTTGAAGTTGGAAGTTTACATACACTTAGGTTGGAGTCATTAAAACTCGACACATTTCTTGTTAACAAACTATAGTTTTGGCAAGTCGGTTAGGACATCTACTTTGTGCATGACAACAATTGTTTACAGACAGATTATTTCACTTATAATTCACTGTATCACAATTCCAGTGGGTCAGAAGTTTACATACACTAAGTTGACTGTGCCTTTAAACAGCTTGGAAAATTCCAGAAAATGATATCATGGCTTTAGAAGCTTCTGCTAGGCTAATTGACAACATTTGAGTCAATCGGAGGTGTACCTGTGGATGTATTTCAAGGCCTACCTTCACACTCAGTGCCTCTTTGCTTGACATCATGGGAAAATCATAAGAAATCAGCCAAGACCTCAGAAAATAAATTGTAGACCTCCACAAGTCTGGTTCATCCTTGAGAGCAATTTCCAAACACCTGAAGGTACCACATTCATCTGTACAAACAATAGTATGCAAGTATAAACACCATGGGACCACGCAGCCGTCATACCGCTCAGGAAGGAGATGCGTTCTATCTCCTAGAGATGAAAGTACTTTGGTGCGAAAAGTGCAAATCAATCCCAGAACAACAGCAAAGGACCTTGTGAAGATGCTGGAGGAAACAGGTACAAAAGTATCTATATCCACAGTAAAACGAGTCCTATATCGACATAACCTGAAAGGCCGCTCAGCAAGGAAGAAGCCACTGCTCCAAAACCGGCATAAAAAAGCCAGACTACGGTTTGCAACTGCACATGGGGACAAAGATCGTACTTTTTGGAGAAATGTCCTCTGGTCTGATGAAAGAAAAATAGAACTGTTTGGCCATAATGACCATCGTTATGTTTGGAGGTTGCTTGCAAGCCGAAGAAAACCATCCCAACCGTGAAGCACGGGGGTGGCAGCATCATGCTGTGGGGGTGCATTGCTGCAGGAGGGACTGGTGCACTTCACAAAATAGATGGCATCATGAGGAAGGAAAATTATGTGGATATATTGAAGCAACATCAAGACATCAGTCAGGAAGTTAAAGCTTGGTCGCAAATGGGTCTTCCAAATGGACAATGACCCCAAGCATACTTCCAAAGTTGTGGCAAAATGGCTTAAGGACAACAAAGTCAAGGTATTGGAGTGGCCATCACAAGGCCCTGACCTCAATCCTAGCGAATATTTGTGGGCAGAACTGAAAAAGCATGTGCGAGCAAGGAGGCCTACAAACCTGACTCAGTTACACCAGCTCTGTCAGGAGGAATGGGCCAAAATTCACCCAACTTATTGTGGGAAGCTTGTGGAAGACTACCCGAAACGTTTGACCCAAGTTAAACAATTTAAAGGTAATGCTACCAAATACTAATTGAGTGTATGTAAACTTCTGACCCACTGGGAATGTAAAAGCTGAAATAAATAATTCTCTCTACTATAATTCTGACATTTCACATTCTTAAAATAAAGTGGTGATCCTAACTGACCTAAGACAGGGAATTTCTACTAGGATTAAATGTCAGGAATTGTGAAAAACTGAGTTTAAATGTATTTGGCTAAGGTGTATGTAAACTTCCGACTTCAACTGTATTTCCACAGGACAACCTTGCATAACAGTCCCAATGTATTCACATTGAAGTGTGGCTCTTCTGCCCAATTATAAACATAGGAAATGTGGACTTTTAAGCATCGAGCAATAATTCACTAAGCAACACTCATCCCACGTCTCCACCCACTGTTACAGATGAAAGGTGTCCCATGGACCGTCTACCTCACAGATGAAGGGGATCTGAGAAGGAAGGGAAGTGGCTGAATCCCAAATGGCACCCTATTCCCTATATAGTGCACTACTTTTGACCTATGGGCCCTGGCATCTGACCTCCTCTCAGCTAAGAGCTGAGAGAGCGAGAGAGAGGGTAGAGAGAGAGAGAGAGAGAGAGAGAGAGAGAGAGAGAGAAAGAGAGAGAGAGAGAGAGAGAGAGAGAGAGAGAGAGAGAGAGAGAGAGAGAGAGAGAGAGAGAGAGAGATCCTTGTGATGATGCGTTTGTTGTAGGGCTTTAGAAGTGGTTGCCAGTGTCGGTCTGTTAGCCAGTATACCAGCCAGCCACACTGTCTCAAGTCCTGCTGTTAGTGTTGATTTGCAGCAGAGGGCTGCCTTCTGTCATTACAGCTGTTATTTTAGCATGATTGCGTCTGGCAGCTCAGCTATTCTACTTCCCTTGCTGCTGTTACCAGTGTTCTGGGGATATCAGTATGCAGTACCAGGCAGCGCCGCAAGATGGCGGCTCCAGCTTTGATAAAGAATCATGTGGTGATGACCACATTCAGCTCAACCCTGCGCTGCATTCAGTATAGATGACCACGTTCAGCTCAACCCTGCGCTGCATTCAGTATAGATGACCACATTCAGCTCAAACCTGCGCTGCATTCAGTATAGACGACCACATTCAGCTCAACCCTGCGCTGCATTCAGTATAGATGACCACATTCAGCTCAACCGTGCGCTGCATTCAGTATAGATGACCACATTCAGCTCAACCCTGCGCTGCATTCAGTATAGATGACCACATTCAGCTCAACTGTGTGCTGCATTCAGTATAGATGACCACATTCAGCTCAACCCTGCGCTGCATTCAGTACACATGACCACATTCAGCTCAACCCTGCGCTGCATTCAGTATAGATGACCACATTCAGCTCAACCCTGCACTGCATTCAATATAGATGACCACATTCAGCTCAACCCTGTGCTGCATTCAGTATAGATGACCACATTCAGCTCAACCCTGCGCTGCATTCAGTATAGATGACCACATTCAGCTCAACCCTGCGCTGCATTCAGTATAGATGACCACATTCAGCTCAACCGTGCGCTGCATTCAGTACAGATGACCACATTCAGCTCAACCGTGTGCTGCATTCAGTATAGATGACCACATTCAGCTCAACCCTGCGCTGCATTCAGTACACATGACCACATTCAGCTCAACCCTGCGCTGCATTCAGTATATATGACCACATTCAGCTCAACCCTGCACTGCATTCAATATAGATGACCACATTCAGCTCAACCCTGTGCTGCATTCAGTATAGATGACCACATTCAGCTCAACCCTGCGCTGCATTCAATATAGATGACCACATTCAGCTCAACCCTGTGCTGCATTCAGTATAGATGACCACATTCAGCTCAACCCTGCGCTGCATTCAGTATAGATGACCACATTCAGCTCAATCCTGCGCTGCATTCAGTATAGATGACCACATTCAGCTCAACTGTGTGCTGCATTCAGTATAGATGACCACATTCAGCTCAACCCTGCGCTGCATTCAGTATAGATGACCACATTCAGCTCAACCCTGCGCTGCATTCAGTATAGATGACCACATTCAGCTCAATCCTGCGCTGCATTCAGTATAGATGACCACATTCAGCTCAACTGTGTGCTGCATTCAGTATAGATGACCACATTCAGCTCAACCCTGCGCTGCATTCAGTATAGATGACCACATTCAGCTCAATCCTGCGCTGCATTCAGTATAGATGACCACATTCAGCTCAACCCTGCGCTGCATTCAGTATAGATGACCACATTCAGCTCAACCCTGCGCTGCATTCAGTATAGATGATCATTGCTCGTATTCATTGTGGAAGCAAAGATGACACACTGAGGTGGAGAATCTCTTCATCTGTCTCTGTTTCTCTCTGTCCACTCTCTCTCTCTCTCTCTCTCTCTCTCTCTCCGCTCTACCCCCTCTCTCTCTCTCTCTCTCTCTCTCGCTCCTCTCTCTCTCTCTCTCTCTCTCTCTCTCTCTCTCTCTCTCTCTCTCTCTCTCTCTCTCGCTCCACTCTCTCGCTCTCCTCGCTCCACTCTCTCTCTCTCCACTCTCTCTCTCTCTCTCTCTCTCTCTCTCTCTCTCTCTCTCTCTCCACTCTCTCTCTCGCTCCACTCTCTCGCTCTCCTCGCTCCACTCTCTCTCTCTCCACTCTCTCTCTCTCTCTCTCTCTCTCTCTCTCTCCCTCTCTCTCTCTCTCTCTCCAGAGTGATATTGTTAATCTGTATGTTAATACTGAGAGCTCTCTATCTTCGTCACGGTGTGTATCTAACCTCTGACCCCCCCTGTCCCAATCAGACAGCGATGTGACCTCTAATGAGTCGGTCTCTCAACAGGGTTGTCATAACAACCAACTGTCATCCATCAGGCTTGTCTCACTAACCTCTTGTCATTGGAGCGTTTGACTGTAGATCAACAACATCCACTTCCTTTATGATAAGATCATGGTGCACCCCAAATGAGACCCTGGTGCCTTCGTCTGACCACAGTCCCCTCTGAAGCTGTCCCCAAATGACACCCTGGTGCCTTCGTCTGACCACAGTCCCTTCTGAAGCTGTCCCCAAATGACACCCTAGAGCCTACGTCTGACCACATTCCCCTCTGAAGCTGTCTGTGTCTCTGATTTGGCTCAGTTTCCTACGTCTGACCACAGTCCCCTCTGAAGCTGTCTGTGTCTCTGATTTGGCTCAGTTTCCTACGTCTGACCACAGTCCCCTCTGAAGCTGTCCCCAAATGAGACCCTGGTGCCTTCGTCTGACCACAGTCCCCTCTGAAGCTGTCCCCAAATGAGACCCTGGTGCCTTCGTCTGACCACAGTCCCCTCTGAAGCTGTCCCCAAATGACACCCTGGTGCCTTCGTCTGACCACAGTCCCCTCTGAAGCTGTCCCCAAATGACACCCTGGTGCCTTCGTCTGACCACAGTCCCCTCTGAAGCTGTCCCCAAATGACACCCTGGTGCCTTCGTCTGACCACAGTCCCCTCTGAAGCTGTCCCCAAATGAGACCCTGGTGCCTTCGTCTGACCACAGTCCCCTCTGAAGCTGTCCCCAAATGAGACCCTGGTGCCTTCGTCTGACCACAGTCCCCTCTGAAGCTGTCCCCAAATGACACCCTGGTGCCTTCGTCTGACCACAGTCCCCTCTGAAGCTGTCCCCAAATGACACCCTGGTGCCTTCGTCTGACCACAGTCCCCTCTGAAGCTGTCCCCAAATGACACCCTGGTGCCTTCGTCTGACCACAGTCCCCTCTGAAGCTGTCCCCAAATGACACCCTGGTGCCTTCGTCTGACCACAGTCCCCTCTGAAGCTGTCCCCAAATGACACCCTGGTGCCTTCGTCTGACCACAGTCCCCTCTGAAGCTGTCCCCAAATGAGACCCTGGTGCCTTCGTCTGACCACAGTCCCCTCTGAAGCTGTCTGTGTCTCTGATTTGGTTCAGTTTCCTACGTCTGACCACAGTCCCCTCTGAAGCTGTCTGTGTCTCTGATTTGGCTCAGTTTCCGCCTGTTATTTGGGCTCCCGTTATCTACCATTATCCTGGTAATTAGCCTGTGTGTGTCATGGCTGTAATGCTTCGGAATAACCCACGCAGAATGGTTGTGTTTTATGAAACGACCGGTCACCAATACAACAGGGAAACCGCACCGTTTACGAGTGGAGTAATTGGAGTCGTTACCTGACGGTATTGTGTAACGTGACTGTGATACTTTAGTTTAGAAATGACTCACACAAAACGTGGTGTTATGACAGACTCCTGTCAACAATACAATGAGCACATCATGATAGCAGGGCCGTTCCCTGACCAAGGTTAAGGCACTGGCTGCTTCTGTGGGTGGCTCTGGATGGGAGTCTGTTAGATGACTGATGTGAGGGGAAAAAAGTATTTGATCCCCTGCTGATTTTGTATGTTTGCCCACTGACAAAGACGTGATCAGTCTATAATTTTAATGGTAGGTTTATTTGAACAGTGAGAGACAGAATAACAACAACAAAAATCCAGAAAAACGAATGTCAAAAATGTTATAAATTGATTTGCATTTTAATGAGGGAAATAAGTATTTGACCCCTCTGCAAAACATTACTTAGTACTTGGTGGCAAAACCCTTGTTGGCAATCACAGAGGTCAGACATTTCTTGTAGTTGGCCACCTGGTTCGCACACATCTCAGGAGGGATTTTGTCCCACTCCTCTTTGCAGATCTTCTCCAAGTCATTAAGGTTTTGAGGCTGACGTTTGTCAACTCGAACCTTCAGCTCCCTCCACAGATTTCCTATGGGATTAAGGTCTGGAGACTGGCTAGGCCACTCCAGGACCTTAATGTGCTTCTTCTTGAGCCACTCCTTTGTTGCCTTGGCCATGTGGTTTGGGTCATTGTCATGCTGGAATACCCATCCACGACCCATTTTCAATGCCCTGGCTGAGGGAAGGAGGTTCTCACCCAAGATTTGACGGTACATGGCCCCCGTCCATCGTCCCTTTGATGCTGTGAAGTTGTCCTGTCCCCTTAGCAGAAAAACACCCCCAAAGCATAATGTTTCCACCTCCATGTTTGATGGTGGGGATGGTGTTCTTGGGGTCATAGGCAGCATTCCTCCTCCTCCAAACACGGCGAGATGAGTTGATGCCAAAGAGCTCGATTTTGGTCTCATCTGACCACAACACTTTCACCCAGTTCTCCTCTGAATCATTCAGATGTTCATTGGCAAACTTCAGACGGGCCTATATATGTGCTTTCTTGAGCAGGGGGACCTTGCGGGCGCTGCAGGATATCAGTCCTTCACGGCATAGTGTGTTACCAATTGTTTTCTTGGTGACTATGGTTCCAGCTTCCTTGAGATCATTGACAAGATCCTCCCGTGTAGTTCTGGGCTGATTCCTCACCAGTCTTGTTTAGGTCTACAATCTTGTCCCTGACATCCTTGGAGAGCTCTTTGGTCTTGGCCATGGTGGAGAGTTTGGAATCTGATTGATTGATTGCTTCTGTGGACAGCTGTCTTTTGTAAACCTGCCTTAGATAGCTCCTTTGTCCCACCCCCCATACACGCGGAGACCGACTCAATCGGTGCCTCCAGTGATGCTATCTCTTTCATTGTTACCCAACGCTTAGGTTTACCTCCACTGTACTCATATCCTTCCATATCCTTGTCTGTACATAATGCCCTGAATCTTTTCTACAACGCCCGGAAATCTGCCCCCTTTATTCTATGTACCCAACGCACTGGAAGACCAGTTCTTAAAGCCTTTAGCCGTATCCTTATTCTATTCCTCCTCTGTTCCTCTGGTGATGTAGAGGCTAACCCAGGCCCTGCAGCCCTCAGTATCACTCCTACTCCCCAGGCGCTATCATTTGTTGACTTCTGTAACCGTAAAAACCTTGGTTTCTTGCATGTTAATATCAGAAGTCTACTTCCTAAGTTTGAGTTATTCACTGCGTTAGCACACTCCGCCAACCCTGATGTTCTAGCAGTGTCTGAATCTTGGCTTAGGAAGGCCACAAAAAAATCTGAAATGTCCATCCCCAACTATAACATTTTCCGTCTAGATAGAACTGCCAAAGGGGGTGGAGTTGCAATCTACTGTATAGATAGCCTGCAGAGCTCTATCATACTATCCAGGTCTGTGCCCAAACAGTTTGAGCTTCTACTTCTAAAAATCCACCTTTCCAGAAATAAGTCTCTCACTGTTGCCGCTTGCTACAGACCCCCCTCAGCCCCCAGGACACCATATGTAAATTGATTGCCCCCCATTTATCCTCAGAGTTCGTACTGCTTGGTGACCTAAATTGGGATATACTTAACACCCCGGCCAACCTACAATCCAAACTAGATGCCCTCAATCTCACACAAATTATCAACGAACCTACCAGGTACAACCCTAAATCCGTTAACATGGGCCCCCTCATAGATATCATCCTGACTAACTTCCCCTCTAAATACACCTCCGCTGTCTTCAACCAGGATCTTAGCGATCACTGCCTTATTGCCGCGGTCAAACAACCACCCCTCATCACTGTCAAACGCTCCCTAAAACACTTCAGCGAGCAGGCCTTCCTAATTGACCTGGCCCAGGTATCCTGGATGGATATAGATCTCATTCCGTCAGTAGAGTAGTTAATGTGGTTATTATACATTTTACATTTTTTACGTTTTAGTAGACGCTCTTATCCAGAGCGACTTACAGTTAGTGAATACATATTTTTTTATACTGGCCCCCCGTGGGAATCGAACCCACAACCCTGGCATTGCAAACGCCATGCTCTATCAACTGAGCTACATCCCTGCCGGCCATTCCCTCCCCTACCCTGGACGACGCTGGGCCAATTGTGCGCCGCCCATGAGTCTCCCGGTCGCGGCCGGCTGCGACAGAGCCTGGATTCGAACCAGGATCTCTAGTGGCACAGTTAGCACTGCGATGCAGTGCCTTAGACCACTGCGCCACTCAGGAGTTATATTATAGAGGGGTAAATATGTTCAGTAGTACATGAATGGTAGCACATGAATGGTAATACATGAATGGTAATACATGAATGGTAATACATGAATGGTAGTACATGAATGGTAGTACATGAATGGTAGCACATGAATGGTAATACATGAATGGTAGTACATGAATGGTAGTACATGAATGGTAGCACATGAATGGTAATACATGAATGGTAGCACATGAATGGTAGTACATGAATGGTAGTACATGAATGGTAGCACATGAATGGTAGCACATGAATGGTAGTACACGAATGGTAGTACACGAATGGTAGCACATGAATGTACAACTTGTGTATGAAAGTTCTACTGCTATTCATGAGATGTTTAACGGAGTCCAAGAACACTGAAAGAACTGTCCTATACTGTGTTCCTGTTCAGGTCCCAGCATGCTTAGAGTGTGTGTGTGTGTGTGTGTCTGTGACTACCTCCCGTTGACGCCATGGCCAGGTGACCTTTGGGAAGAGGGCTGTGGTGACGTTAGCCAGCTCTGGAGCCACGCTGAGAGACACTTTCATCAAACAGACCTAGACTGCACTGTGGATGCGTTCCAAATGGCACCCTATTCCCTATATAGTGCACTACATTTGACCAGGGCCTATAAGGCTCTATGATCTTGTTCATAGGTCTCTGGTCAAACGTAGTGTACTATATAGGGAATAGGGTGCCATTTGGGACGTGTGTCACTTGAAGCCAGCTGTGAAACTGCCATCAAGCAGCAGCCAACACCCTACACCCTCATATCTACAACATGAAGAGATACCTGGTCAACAGTACACCCTCATAGCTACAACATGAAGAGATACCTGGTCAATAGTACACCCTCATAGCTACAACATGAAGAGATACCTGGACAACAGTACACCCTCATAGCTACAGATACCTGGTCAACAGTACACCCTCATAGCTACAACATGAAGAGATACCTGGTCAACAGTACACCCTCATAGCTACAGATACCTGGTCAACAGTACACCCTCATAGCTACAACATGAAGAGATACCTGGACAACAGTACACCCTCATAGCTACAACATGAAGAGATACCTGGACAACAGTACACCCTCATATCTACAACATGAAGAGATACCTGGACAACAGTACACCCTCATAGCTACAACATGAAGAGATACCTGGTCAACAGTACACCCTCATAGCTACAACATGAAGAGATACCTGGACAACAGTACACCCTCATAGCTACAACATGAAGAGATACCTGGTCAACAGTACACCCTCATAGCTACAACATGAAGAGATACAGTGGGGAAAAAAAGTATTTAGTCAGCCACCAATTGTGCAAGTTCTCGCACTTAAAAAGATGAGAGAGGCCTGTAATTTTCATCATAGGTACACGTCAACTATGACAGACAAAATGAGGAAAAAAAATCCAGAAAATCACATTGTAGGATTTTTTATGAATTTATTTGCAAATTACGTTGGAAAATAAGTATTTGGTCAATAACAAAAGTTTCTCAATACTTTGTTATATACCCTTTGTTGGCAATGACACAGGTCAAACGTTTTCTGTAAGTCTTCACAAGGTTTTCACACACTGTTGCTGGTATTTTGGCCCATTCCTCCATGCAGATCTCCTCTAGAGCAGTGACGTTTTGGGGCTGTCGCTGGGCAACACAGACTTTCAACTCCCTCCAAAGATTTTCTATGGGGTTGAGATCTGGAGACTGGCTAGGCCACTCCAGGACCTTGAAATGCTTCTTACGAAGCCACTCCTTCGTTGCCCGGGCGGTGTGTTTGGGATCATTGTCATGCTGAAAGACCCAGCCACGTTTCATCTTCAATGCCCTTGCTGATGGAAGGAGGTTTTCACTCAAAATCTCACGATACATGGCCCCATTCATTCTTTCCTTTACACGGATCAGTCGTCCTGGTCCCTTTGCAGAAAAACAGCCCCAAAGCATGATGTTTCCACACCCATGCTTCACAGTAGGTATGGTGTTCTTTGGATGCAACTCAGCATTCTTTGTCCTCCAAACACGACGAGTTGAGTTTTTACCAAAAAGTTATATTTTGGTTTCATCTGACCATATGACATTCTCCCAATCCTCTTCTGGATCATACAAATGCACTCTAGCAAACTTCAGACGGGCCTAGACATGTACTGGGTTAAGCAGGGGGACACGTCTGGCATTGCAGGATTTAAGTCCCTGGCGGCGTAGTGTGTTACTGATGGTAGGCTTTGTTACTTTGGTCCCAGCTCTCTGCAGGTCATTCACTAGGTCCCCCCGTGTGGTTCTGGGATTTTTGCTCACCGTTCTTGTGATCATTTTGACCCCACGGGGTGAGATCTTGCGTGGAGCCCCAGATCGAGGGAGATTATCAGTGGTCTTGTATGTCTTCCATTGCCTAATAATTGCTCCCACAGTTGATTTCTTCAAACCAAGCTGCTTACCTATTGCAGATTCAGTGTTCCCAGCCTGGTGCAGGTCTACAATTTTGTTTCTGGTGTCCTTTGACAGCTCTTTGGTCTTGGCCATAGTGGAGTTTGGAGTGTGACTGTTTGAGGTTGTGGACAGGTGTCTTTTATACTGATAACAAGTTCAAACAGGTGCCATTAATACAGGTAACGAGTGGAGGACAGAGGAGCCTCTTAAAGAAGAAGTTACAGGTCTGTGAGAGCCAGAAATCTTGCTTGTTTGTAGGTGACCAAATACTTATTTTCCACCATAATTTGCAAATAAATTCATAAAAAATCCTACAATGTGATTTTCTGGATTTTTTTTCTCAATTTGTCTGTCATAGTTGATGTGTACCTATGATGAAAATTACAGGCCTCTCTCATCTTTTTAAGTGGGAGAACTTGCACAATTGGTGGCTGACTAAATACTTTTTTTCCCCACTGTACCTGGTCAACAGTACACCCTCATAGCTACAACATGAAGAGATACCTGGTCAACAGTACACCCTCATAGCTACAACATGAAGAGATACCTGGACAACAGTACACCCTCATATCTACAACACGAAGAGATACCTGGAC
This sequence comes from Coregonus lavaretus, assembly GCF_964263955.1. Classification (NCBI taxonomy): domain Eukaryota; kingdom Metazoa; phylum Chordata; class Actinopteri; order Salmoniformes; family Salmonidae; genus Coregonus; species Coregonus lavaretus. The sequence goes on along the minus strand of NW_028160588.1, from coordinate 5,111 downwards.
AACAGTACACCCTCATAGCTACAGATACCTGGTCAACAGTACACCCTCATAGCTACAACACGAAGAGATACCTGGACAACAGTACACCCTCATAGCTACAGATACCTGGTCAACAGTACACCCTCATAGCTACAACATGAAGAGATACCTGGTCAACAGTACACCCTCATAGCTACAGATACCTGGTCAACAGTACACCCTCATAGCTACAGCATGAAGAGATACCTGGTCAACAGTACACCCTCATAGCTACAACATGAAGAGATATCTGACCCTCAGACTCACCCCAACCTAAATAAAACACAGTTTGACCCTTCTACTTGTCAAACTGTCGTGGCAGGAATATTCTTTTAAAACGGTTATTAACAAAATCCAAACATCAATAGATAAGATCTCTGATGACTCATGACTAAAGAATTTAAAGATTAGGGTCGACCTTTCAGTGTCATTGGATCATGTGACGAACATGTGATGGTTCCTTGAGTAGACCAATAGCAATAGTGGGTTACAATATCTCAGCCTCTGTTAAACAAGATGTACTGTTCACCAAGCAATGTTATTAATGGACATTACATGGCAATTATAGATGAATTGCTCTCATGCAACACAATTTGGACACTTACTCAGCAAGTCATTCATGTCTTTGCGACATGAACTAATCAGAAATACAAACTGAAGTATCATCTGTACAAAGGAGTTTGGAGGTTTGCAGGGTTGAAGTAGAAAAAAACTATGGAAACGCAGAGGGGATAATCTCTGTTGGGTTGGAGGGCTGGACATACGTCTTAGTGCAAAGTGGATGGAGTACATCATCTCTGTTGGGTTGGAGGGCTGGACATACGTCTTAGTGCAAAGTGGATGGAGTACGTCATCTCTGTTGGGTTGGAGGGCTGGACATACGTCTTAGTGCAAAGTGGATGGAGTACGTCATCTCTGTTGGGTTGGAGGGCTGGACATACGTCTTAGTGCAAAGTGGATGGAGGACATCATCTCTGTTGGGTTGGAGGGCTGGACATACGTCTTAGTGCAAAGTGGATGGAGTACATCATCTCTGTTGGGTTGGAGGGCTGGACATACGTCTTAGTGCAAAGTGGATGGAGGACATCATCTCTGTTGGGTTGGAGGGCTGGACATACGTCTTAGTGCAAAGTGGATGGAGGACATACTGTACAGGCAATGATGAGAATTTAAAGATGTCCGCCTGCATCTTATAAGGAGAACAGTAGTGAACACTCAGTCTGGTCCAGAAAGAGTCTTGTTCAGACAGCCATTACATGACTCACTGTAAGGTAGACCACAGCAGACAGCCATTACATGACTCACTGTAAGGTAGACCACAACAGACAGCCATTACATGACTCACTGTAAAGTAGACCACAACAGACAGCCATTACATGACTCACTGTAAGGTAGACCACAGCAGACAGCCATTACATGACTCACTGTAAGGTAGACCACAACAGACAGCCATTACATGACTCACTGTAAGGTAGACCACAACAGACAGCCATTACATGACTCACTGTAAAGTAGACCACAACAGGCAGCCATTAGGTGACTCACTGTAAAGTAGACCACAGCAGACAGCCATTACATGACTCACTGTAAAGTAGACCACAGCAGACAGCCATTACATGACTCACTGTAAAGTAGACCACAGCAGACAGCCATTACATGACTCACTGTAAAGTAGACCACAGCAGACAGCCATTAGGTGACTCACTGTAAAGTAGACCACAACAGGCAGCCATTAGGTGACTCACTGTAAAGTAGACCACAGCAGACAGCCATTACATGACTCACTGTAAAGTAGACCACAGCAGACAGCCATTATATGACTCACTGTAAAGTAGACCACAACAGACAGCCATTAGGTGACTCACTGTAAAGTAGACCACAACAGGCAGCCATTAGGTGACTCACTGTAAAGTAGACCACAGCAGACAGCCATTACATGACTCACTGTAAAGTAGACCACAGCAGACAGCCATTACATGACTCACTGTAAAGTAGACCACAGCAGACAGCCATTACATGACTCACTGTAAAGTAGACCACAGCAGGCAGCCATTAGGTGACTCACTGTAAAGTAGACCACAACAGGCAGCCATTAGGTGACTCACTGTAAAGTAGACCACAGCAGACAGCCATTAGGTGACTCACTGTAAAGTAGACCACAGCAGGCAGCCATTACATGACTCACTGTAAAGTAGACCACAGCAGACAGCCATTAGGTGACTCACTGTAAAGTAGACCACAGCAGACAGCCATTAGGTGACTCACTGTAAAGTAGACCACAACAGACAGCCATTAGGTGACTCACTGTAAAGTAGACCACAACAGGCAGCCATTAGGTGACTCACTGTAAAGTAGACCACAGCAGGCAGCCATTAGGTGACTCACTGTAAAGTAGACCACAGCAGACAGCCATTAGGTGACTCACTGTAAAGTAGACCACAACAGACAGCCATTAGGTGACTCACTGTAAAGTAGACCACAACAGGCAGCCATTAGGTGACTCACTGTAAAGTAGACCACAGCAGGCAGCCATTAGGTGACTCACTGTAAGGTAGACCACAACAGACAGCCATTACATGACTCACTGTAAGTTAGACCACAACAGACAGCCATTACATGACTCACTGTAAAGTAGACCACAACAGGCAGCCATTACATGACTCACTGTAAAGTAGACCACAACAGACAGCCATTACATGACTCACTGTAAGGTAGACCACAACAGACAGCCATTACATGACTCACTGTAAGGTAGACCACAACAGGTAGCCATTACATGACTCACTGTAAAGTAGACCACAACAGACAGCCATTACATGACTCACTGTAAGGTAGACCACAACAGACAGCCATTACATGACTCACTGTAAAGTAGACCACAACAGGCAGCCATTAGGTGACTCACTGTAAAGTAGACCACAGCAGACAGCCATTACATGACTCACTGTAAGGTAGACCACAACAGGCAGGCAGACCATAAACCTAATGATGATTATCAAACACTCAGGGCTCGATAAAACAAAAACAAAACAAAAAAAACATTTTTAGTCATTTAGCAGACGCTCTTATCCAGAGCGACTTACAGTTAGTGAGTGCATACATTTTTCATACTGCCCCCCCCCCCCCCCCCCCCCCCCCCCCCCCCCCGTGGGAATTGAACCCACAACCCTGGCATTGCAAACGCCATGCTCTACCAACTGAGCTACACGGGGGCCAATCAGATCCGCTTTTGCCAACATCTGCATAGCGGTATTGGAGGGGCGGAACTGCATTAGAGCTGTCCAATCCACAAGTGGCTCCCAGCGTTATACCTAAAGCGGACAGCGCCATTGGCTGTACGGAGTCACATGAACAGAACTCTCATGCGGCCTTGTTAACCAGTGTGAACACTGGAACGTGAGATGGAAACCACAGCTCCATTAGGATCATACAAATCCTCTTTATTTTCTTGAATGATTTTTCAATTTGAGCATCATCATTTTTTTATTTAGCCTACACTTCCTCCTCCTGGGCTTCTAACTCAAGTGGAAGAGGTGTAGCTTCGCGACAACGATCAAGAAGCAGCTGCCCAACCGATTTGACGGCGCCAACGCAGTTACACCTTCCGACACCACCGAAACATCCAGCTCTGCTGGGGGTCTGCGGTCGCAGGTTAACGCCCTGATCTGATTGAATCTAGGCCAGAGTGGCATTAGCGCCGTCAGAGCTGTGAGAATCAGGGCAAAAAAGCTTTGTCTCTTGACACCTTGAGGTGATTTACGGTCTGCAATCGTATCTCCATATGGGCTGGCCTGGAATACACACCAAATATTCCGTTTGAAATCCAGACCGCAGATGAGCCACGGGACTGGTAAATGATGTTGCCCCTTCACTGAATCAGTATAAACACATATTCCCATAGAATGGTATGAAAGATATGTCTAATATTTAATCCTGACAGGAACCTTTTATCTGCTGTACAGTGGCTGTTATACTGGCCTGAAACACTGGAGCACGCAGACTGAGGTCGAGTCCCCAATGGCCCAATGGGCCCTGGTCAAACGTAGCACAAGCAGACAGTACCAAGTCTCTGAGTGGTGATTTAACCTGCCGTCGAGACTCATCTTTTATCTCCTAAAGAACAGTACCCTAAACACTCATGGACAGCGCCTGTCTTCTAAAGAACAGTACCCTAAACACTCATGGACAGTGCCTGTCTTCTAAAGAACAGTACCCTAAACACTCATGGACAGCGCCTGTCTTCTAAAGAACAGTCTACCTTAAACACTCATGGACAGCGCCTGTCTTCTAAAGAACAGTCTACCCTAAACACTCATGGACAGCGCCTGTCTTCTAAAGAACAGTACCCTAAACACTCATGGACAGTGCCTGTCTTCTAAAGAACAGTACCCTAAACACTCATGGACAGCGCCTGTCTTCTAAAGAACAGTCTACCTTAAACACTCATGGACAGCGCCTGTCTTCTAAAGAACAGTCATAGATAACTACTGCCCCCTCTCTGTATTTCCATAGAGGTTATAACTACTGCCCCCTCTCTGTATTTCCATGTCATAGAGGTTATAACCACTGCCCCCTCTCTGTATTTCCATAGAGGTTATAACTACTGTCCCCGCTCTGTATTTCCATAGAGGTTATAACTACTGCCCCCTCTCTGTATTTCCATAGAGGTTATAACTACTGCCCCCTCTCTGTATTTCCATGTCGTAGAGGTTATAACTACTGCCCCCTCTCTGTATTTCCATAGAGGTTATAACTACTGCCCCCTCTCTGTATTTCCATAGAGGTTATAACCACTGCCCCCTCTCTGTATTTCCATAGAGGTTATAACTACTGCCCCCTCTCTGTATTTCCATAGAGGTTATAACTACTGCCCCCTCTCTGTATTTCCATGTCATAGAGGTTATAATTACTGCCCCCTCTCTGTATTTCCATGTCGTAGAGGTTATAACTACTGCCCCCTCTCTGTATTTCCATAGAGGTTATAACTACTGCCCCCTCTCTGTATTTCCATAGAGGTTATAACTACTGCCCCCTCTCTGTATTTCCATGGAGGTTATAACTACTGCCCCCTCTCTGTATTTCCATAGAGGTTA
>NW_028160589.1:22500-30000 GCF_964263955.1 Coregonus lavaretus | reverse complement strand
CCGATTTTGATGCACTTTTTTCGGATTGGGTTGGTGGTCAGACACCCCCATATGGAAACCATCCGGTTGACACTATGAGAACCAGGGACCGACTCCTGGCTCCCGGAAGGCCGATTTTGATGCACTTTTTTCGGATTGGGTTGGTGGTCAGACACCCCCATATGGAAACCATCCGGTTGACACTATGAGAACCAGGGACCGACTCCTGGCTCCCGGAAGGCCGATTTTGATGCACTTTTCTCGGATTGGGTTGGTGGTCAGACACCCCCATATGGAAACCATCCGGTTGACACTATGAGAACCAGGGACCGACTCCTGGCTCCCGGAAGGCCGATTTTGATGCACTTTTCTCGGATTGGGTTGGTGGTCAGACACCCCCATATGGAAATCATCCGGTTGACACTATGAGAACCAGGGACCGACTCCTGGCTCCCGGAAGGCCGATTTTGATGCACTTTTCTCGGATTGGGTTGGTGGTCAGACACCCCCATATGGAAATCATCCGGTTGACACTATGAGAACCAGGGACCGACTCCTGGCTCCCGGAAGGCCGATTTTGATGCACTTTTTCGGATTGGGTTGGTGGTCAGACACCCCCATATGGAAACCATCCGGTTGACACTATGAGAACCAGGGACCGACTCCTGGCTCCCGGAAGGCCGATTTTGATGCACTTTTCTCGGATTGGGTTGGTGGTCAGACACCCCCATATGGAAATCATCCGGTTGACAACAGGAGAACCAGGGACCGACTCCTGGCTCCCGGAAGGCCGATTTTGATGCACTTTTCTCGGATTGGGTTGGTGGTCAGACACCCCCATATGGAAATCATCCGGTTGACAACAGGAGAACCAGGGACCGACTCCTGGCTCCCGGAAGGCCGATTTTGATGCACTTTTCTCGGATTGGGTTGGTGGTCAGACACCCCCATATGGAAATCATCCGGTTGACAACAGGAGAACCAGGGACCGACTCCTGGCTCCCGGAAGGCCGATTTTGATGCACTTTTCTCGGATTGGGTTGGTGGTCAGACACCCCCATATGGAAATCATCCGGTTGACACTATGAGAACCAGGGACCGACTCCTGGCTCCCGGAAGGCCGATTTTGATGCACTTTTCTCGGATTGGGTTGGTGGTCAGACACCCCCATATGGAAATCATCCGGTTGACACTATGAGAACCAGGGACCGACTCCTGGCTCCCGGAAGGCCGATTTTGATGCACTTTTCTCGGATTGGGTTGGTGGTCAGACACCCCCATATGGAAATCATCCGGTTGACACTATGAGAACCAGGGACCGACTCCTGGCTCCCGGAAGGCCGATTTTGATGCACTTTTTTCGGATTGGGTTGGTGGTCAGACACCCCCATATGGAAACCATCCGGTTGACACTATGAGAACCAGGGACCGACTCCTGGCTCCCGGAAGGCCGATTTTGATGCACTTTTCTCGGATTGGGTTGGTGGTCAGACACCCCCATATGGAAATCATCCGGTTGACAACAGGAGAACCAGGGACCGACTCCTGGCTCCCGGAAGGCCGATTTTGATGCACTTTTCTCGGATTGGGTTGGTGGTCAGACACCCCCATATGGAAATCATCCGGTTGACAACAGGAGAACCAGGGACCGACTCCTGGCTCCCGGAAGGCCGATTTTGAGGCACTTTTCTCGGATTGGGTTGGTGGTCAGACACCCCCATATGGAAATCATCCGGTTGACAACAGGAGAACCAGGGACCGACTCCTGGCTCCCGGAAGGCCGATTTTGATGCACTTTTCTCGGATTGGGTTGGTGGTCAGACACCCCCATATGGAAATCATCCGGTTGACACTATGAGAACCAGGGACCGACTCCTGGCTCCCGGAAGGCCGATTTTGATGCACTTTTCTCGGATTGGGTTGGTGGTCAGACACCCCCATATGGAAATCATCCGGTTGACACTATGAGAACCAGGGACCGACTCCTGGCTCCCGGAAGGCCGATTTTGATGCACTTTTCTCGGATTGGGTTGGTGGTCAGACACCCCCATATGGAAATCATCCGGTTGACACTATGAGAACCAGGGACCAACTCCTGGCTCCCGGAAGGCCGATTTTGATGCACTTTTTTCGGATTGGGTTGGTGGTCAGACACCCCCATATGGAAACCATCCGGTTGACACTATGAGAACCAGGGACCGACTCCTGGCTCCGGAAGGCCGATTTTGATGCACTTTTCTCGGATTGGGTTGGTGGTCAGACACCCCCATATGGAAATCATCCGGTTGACAACAGGAGAACCAGGGACCGACTCCTGGCTCCCGGAAGGCCGATTTTGATGCACTTTTCTCGGATTGGGTTGGTGGTCAGACACCCCCATATGGAAATCATCCGGTTGACAACAGGAGAACCAGGGACCGACTCCTGGCTCCCGGAAGGCCGATTTTGATGCACTTTTCTCGGATTGGGTTGGTGGTCAGACACCCCCATATGGAAATCATCCGGTTGACAACAGGAGAACCAGGGACCGACTCCTGGCTCCCGGAAGGCCGATTTTGATGCACTTTTCTCGGATTGGGTTGGTGGTCAGACACCCCCATATGGAAATCATCCGGTTGACAACAGGAGAACCAGGGACCGACTCCTGGCTCCCGGAAGGCCGATTTTGATGCACTTTTCTCGGATTGGGTTGGTGGTCAGACACCCCCATATGGAAATCATCCGGTTGACATTAGGAGAACCAGGGACCGACTCCTGGCTCCCGGAAGGCCGATTTTGATGCACTTTTCTCGGATTGGGTTGGTGTCAGACACCCCCATATGGAAATCATCCGGTTGACATTAGGAGAACCAGGGACCGACTCCTGGCTCCCGGAAGGCCGATTTTGATGCACTTTTCTCGGATTGGGTTGGTGGTCAGACACCCCCATATGGAAATCATCCGGTTGACAACAGGAGAACCAGGGACCGACTCCTGGCTCCCGGAAGGCCGATTTGATGCACTTTTCTCGGATTGGGTTGGTGGTCAGACACCCCCATATGGAAACCATCCGGTTGACACCAGGAGAACCAGGGACCGACTCCTGGCTCCCGGAAGGCCGATTTTGATGCACTTTTCTCGGATTGGGTTGGTGGTCAGACACCCCCATATGGAAATCATCCGGTTGACATTAGGAGAACCAGGGACCGACTCCTGGCTCCCGGAAGGCCGATTTTGATGCACTTTTCTCGGATTGGGTTGGTGGTCAGACACCCCCATATGGTAAACCGCCGGCGGACACTAGGAGAACCAGGGGAGGCTATTACCTCACACATGGGGGTTTTGGGTGCCCTTGGCCGGCTTGGGGGTGACCCCAAGAGTGGGTCCAAGACCCCACACCCGGATCCATCCACAGGGGGGCGCCACATGTCATTTTAAGCCTGATTTCACTAGGGGAACCAGGGGATGATCTTAACTCACAAATGGGGGTTTTGGGTGCCCATGGCCGGCTTGGGGGTGACCCCCAAGAAGGGGTCCAAGCACCCCCATCCAGATCCATCCACAGGGGGGCGCCACAGGTCACTTTAGGCCGGATTTCACTATGGGGACCCAGGGGAGGCTGTTCACTCACACATGGGGGTTTTGGGTGCCCATGGTCGGCATGGCTGGCTTGGAGGAGACCCCAAGAAGGGGTCCAAGCACCCCCATCCAGATCCATCCACAGGGGGGCGCCACAGGTCATTTTAGGCCGGATTTCACTATGGGGACCCAGGGGAGGCTGTTCACTCACACATGGGGGTTTTGGGTGCCCATGGTCGGCATGGCTGGCTTGGAGGAGACCCCAAGAAGGGGTCCAAGCACCCCCATCCAGATCCATCCACAGGGGGGCGCCACAGGTCATTTTAGGCCGGATTTCACTATGGGGACCCAGGGGAGGCTGTTCACTCACACATGGGGGTTTTGGGTGCCCATGGTCGGCATGGCTGGCTTGGGGGAGACCCCAAGAAGGGGTCCAAGCACCCACAGCCGAATCCATCCACAGGGGGGCGCCACAGGTCACTTTAGCCGGATTTCACTAGGGGTACACTGGGGAGGCTGTTCACTCACACATGGGGGTTTGGGTGCCTTGGTCGGCATGGCTGGCTTGGAGGAGACCCCAAGAAGGGGTCCAAGCACCCCCACCAAGATCCATCCACAGGGGGGCGCCACAGGTCACTTTAAGCCTGATTTCACTATGGGGACCCAGGGGAGGCTTTTCACTCACACATGGGGTTTTGGGTGCCCTTGGTCGGCATGGCTGGCTTGGGGGGGACCCCAAGAAGGGGTCAAGACCCCACAGCCGGATCCATCCACAGGGGGCGCCACAGGTCATTGTAGGCCGGATTTCACTATGGGGACCCAGGGGAGGCTTTTCACTCACACATGGGGGTTTTGGGTGCCCATGGTCGGCATGGCTGGCTTGGGGGGGACCCCAAGAAGGGGTCCAAGACCCCACAGCCGGATCCATCCACAGGGGGGCGCCACATGTCACTTTAGGCCGGATTTCACTATGGGTACCCAGGGGAGGCTGTTCACTCACACATGGGGGTTTTGGGTGCCCATTGAAGGCATGGCCAGCTTGGGGGGGACCCCAAGAAGGGGTCCAAGCACCCACAGCCGGATCTATCCACAGGGGGGCGCCACATGTCATTTTAAGCCTGATTTCACTATGGGTACCCAGGGGAGGCTGTTCACTCACACATGGGGGTTTGGGGTGCCCATGGTCGGCATGGATGGCTTGGGGGGGACCCCAAGAAGGGGTCCAAGCACCCACAGCCGGATCTATCCACAGGGGGGCGCCACATGTCATTTTAAGCCTGATTTCACTATGGGTACCCAGGGGAGGCTGTTCACTCACACATGGGGGTTTTGGGTGCCCATGGTCGGCATGGCTGGCTTGGAGGAGACCCCAAGAAGGGGTCCAAGCACCCACAGCCGAATCCATCCACAGGGGGGCGCCACAGGTCACTTTATGCCGGGATTTCACTATGGGGACACAGGGGAGGCTGTTCACTCACACATGGGGGTTTTGGGTGCCCATGGCCGCATGCCGGCATGGCTGGCTTGGGGGGGACCCCGAGAAGGGGTCCAAGCACCCACAGCCGAATCCATCCACAGGGGGGCGCCACAGGTCACTTTAAGCCTGATTTCACTATGGGTACACTGGGGAGGCTGTTCACTCACACATGGGGGTTTTGGGTGCCCATGGCCGGCATGGCTGGCTTGGGGGGGACCCCGAGAAGGGGTCCAAGCACCCACAGCCGAATCCATCCACAGGGGGGCGCCACAGGTCACTTTAAGCCTGATTTCACTATGGGTACACTGGGGAGGCTGTTCACTCACACATGGGGGTTTTGGGTGCCCATGGTCGGCATGGCTGGCTTGGAGGAGACCCCAAGAAGGGGTCCAAGCACCCCCACCAAGATCCATCCACAGGGGGGCGCCACAGGTCACTTTAAGCCTGATTTCACTATGGGTACACTGGGGAGGCTGTTCACTCACACATGGGGGTTTTGGGTGCCCATGGTCGGCATGGCTGGCTTGGAGGAGACCCCAAGAAGGGGTCCAAGCACCCCCACCAAGATCCATCCACAGGGGGGCGCCACAGGTCACTTTAAGCCTGATTTCACTATGGGTACACTGGGGAGGCTGTTCACTCACACATGGGGGTTTTGGGTGCCCATGGCCGGCATGGCTGGCTTGGGGGAGACCCCAAGAAGGGGTCCAAGCACCCCCACCAAGATCCATCCACAGGGGGGCGCCACAGGTCACTTTAAGCCTGATTTCACTATGGGTACACTGGGGAGGCTGTTCACTCACACATGGGGGTTTTGGGTGCCCATGGTCGGCATGGCTGGCTTGGAGGAGACCCCAAGAAGGGGTCCAAGCACCCCCACCAAGATCCATCCACAGGGGGGCGCCACAGGTCACTTTAAGCCTGATTTCACTATGGGTACACTGGGGAGGCTGTTCACTCACACATGGGGGTTTTGGGTGCCCATGGTCGGCATGGCTGGCTTGGAGGAGACCCCAAGAAGGGGTCCAAGCACCCCCACCAAGATCCATCCACAGGGGGGCGCCACAGGTCACTTTAAGCCTGATTTCACTATGGGTACACTGGGGAGGCTGTTCACTCACACATGGGGGTTTTGGGTGCCCATGGCCGGCATGGCTGGCTTGGGGGAGACCCCAAGAAGGGGTCCAAGCACCCCCACCAAGATCCATCCACAGGGGGGCGCCACAGGTCACTTTAAGCCTGATTTCACTATGGGTACACTGGGGAGGCTGTTCACTCACACATGGGGGTTTTGGGTGCCCATGGTCGGCATGGCTGGCTTGGAGGAGACCCCAAGAAGGGGTCCAAGCACCCCCACCAAGATCCATCCACAGGGGGGCGCCACAGGTCACTTTAAGCCTGATTTCACTATGGGTACACTGGGGAGGCTGTTCACTCACACATGGGGGTTTTGGGTGCCCATGGCCGGCATGGCTGGCTTGGGGGAGACCCCAAGAAGGGGTCCAAGCACCCCCACCAAGATCCATCCACAGGGGGGCGCCACAGGTCACTTTAAGCCTGATTTCACTATGGGTACACTGGGGAGGCTGTTCACTCACACATGGGGGTTTTGGGTGCCCATGGTCGGCATGGCTGGCTTGGAGGAGACCCCAAGAAGGGGTCCAAGCACCCCCACCAAGATCCATCCACAGGGGGGCGCCACAGGTCACTTTAAGCCTGATTTCACTATGGGTACACTGGGGAGGCTGTTCACTCACACATGGGGGTTTTGGGTGCCCATGGTCGGCATGGCTGGCTTGGAGGAGACCCCAAGAAGGGGTCCAAGCACCCCCACCAAGATCCATCCACAGGGGGGCGCCACAGGTCACTTTAAGCCTGATTTCACTATGGGTACACTGGGGAGGCTGTTCACTCACATGGGGGTTTTGGGTGCCCATGGCCGGCATGGCTGGCTTGGGGGAGACCCCAAGAAGGGGTCCAAGCACCCCCACCAAGATCCATCCACAGGGGGGCGCCACAGGTCACTTTAAGCCTGATTTCACTATGGGTACACTGGGGAGGCTGTTCACTCACACATGGGGGTTTTGGGTGCCCATGGTCGGCATGGCTGGCTTGGAGGAGACCCCAAGAAGGGGTCCAAGCACCCCCACCAAGATCCATCCACAGGGGGGCGCCACAGGTCACTTTAAGCCTGATTTCACTATGGGTACACTGGGGAGGCTGTTCACTCACACATGGGGGTTTTGGGTGCCCATGGCCGGCATGGCTGGCTTGGGGGAGACCCCAAGAAGGGGTCCAAGCACCCCCACCAAGATCCATCCACAGGGGGGCGCCACAGGTCACTTTAAGCCTGATTTCACTAGGGGGACACTGGGGAGGCTGTTCACTCACACATGGGGGTTTTGGGTGCCCATGGCCGGCATGGCTGGCTTGGGGGAGACCCCAAGAAGGGGTCCAAGCACCCCCACCAAGATCCATCCACAGGG
>NW_028160589.1:0-10000 GCF_964263955.1 Coregonus lavaretus | reverse complement strand
TTGGTGGTCAGACACCCCCATATGGAAACCATCCGGTTGACACTATGAGAACCAGGGACCGACTCCTGGCTCCCGGAAGGCCGATTTTGATTGCACTTTTCTCGGATTGGGTTGGTGGTCAGACACCCCCATATGGAAACCATCCGGTTGACACTATGAGAACCAGGGACCGACTCCTGGCTCCCGGAAGGCCGATTTTGATGCACTTTTCTCGGATTGGGTTGGTGGTCAGACACCCCCATATGGAAATCATCCGGTTGACACTATGAGAACCAGGGACCGACTCCTGGCTCCCGGAAGGCCGATTTTGATGCACTTTTCTCGGATTGGGTTGGTGGTCAGACACCCCCATATGGAAATCATCCGGTTGACACTATGAGAACCAGGGACCGACTCCTGGCTCCCGGAAGGCCGATTTTGATGCACTTTTTTCGGATTGGGTTGGTGGTCAGACACCCCCATATGGAACCATCCGGTTGACACTATGAGAACCAGGGACCGACTCCTGGCTCCCGGAAGGCCGATTTTGATGCACTTTTCTCGGATTGGGTTGGTGGTCAGACACCCCCATATGGAAATCATCCGGTTGACAACAGGAGAACCAGGGACCGACTCCTGGCTCCCGGAAGGCCGATTTTGATGCACTTTTCTCCGATTGGGTTGGTGGTCAGACACCCCCATATGGAAATCATCCGGTTGACAACAGGAGAACCAGGGACCGACTCCTGGCTCCCGGAAGGCCGATTTTGATGCACTTTTCTCGGAATTGGGTTGGTGGTCAGACACCCCCATATGGAAATCATCCGGTTGACAACAGGAGAACCAGGGACCGACTCCTGGCTCCCGGAAGGCCGATTTTGATGCACTTTTCTCGGATTGGGTTGGTGGTCAGACACCCCCATATGGAAATCATCCGGTTGACACTATGAGAACCAGGACCGACTCCTGGCTCCCGGAAGGCCGATTTTGATGCACTTTTCTCGGATTGGGTTGGTGGTCAGACACCCCCATATGGAAATCATCCGGTTGACACTATGAGAACCAGGGACCGACTCCTGGCTCCCGGAAGGCCGATTTTGATGCACTTTTCTCGGATTGGGTTGGTGGTCAGACACCCCCATATGGAAATCATCCGGTTGACACTATGAGAACCAGGGACCGACTCCTGGCTCCCGGAAGGCCGATTTTGATGCACTTTTTTCGGATTGGGTTGGTGGTCAGACACCCCCATATGGAAACCATCCGGTTGACACTATGAGAACCAGGGACCGACTCCTGGCTCCCGGAAGGCCGATTTTGATGCACTTTTCTCGGATTGGGTTGGTGGTCAGACACCCCCATATGGAAATCATCCGGTTGACAACAGGAGAACCAGGGACCGACTCCTGGCTCCCGGAAGGCCGATTTTGATGCACTTTTCTCGGATTGGGTTGGTGGTCAGACACCCCCATATGGAAATCATCCGGTTGACAACAGGAGAACCAGGGACCGACTCCTGGCTCCCGGAAGGCCGATTTTGATGCACTTTTCTCGGATTGGGTTGGTGGTCAGACACCCCCATATGGAAATCATCCGGTTGACAACAGGAGAACCAGGGACCGACTCCTGGCTCCCGGAAGGCCGATTTTGATGCACTTTTCTCGGATTGGGTTGGTGGTCAGACACCCCCATATGGAAATCATCCGGTTGACACTATGAGAACCAGGGACCGACTCCTGGCTCCCGGAAGGCCGATTTTGATGCACTTTTCTCGGATTGGGTTGGTGGTCAGACACCCCCATATGGAAATCATCCGGTTGACACTATGAGAACCAGGGACCGACTCCTGGCTCCCGGAAGGCCGATTTTGATGCACTTTTCTCGGATTGGGTTGGTGGTCAGACACCCCCATATGGAAATCATCCGGTTGACACTATGAGAACCAGGACCGACTCCTGGCTCCCGGAAGGCCGATTTTGATGCACTTTTTTCGGATTGGGTTGGTGGTCAGACACCCCCATATGGAAACCATCCGGTTGACACTATGAGAACCAGGGACCGACTCCTGGCTCCCGGAAGGCCGATTTTGATGCACTTTTCTCGGATTGGGTTGGTGGTCAGACACCCCCATATGGAAATCATCCGGTTGACAACAGGAGAACCAGGGACCGACTCCTGGCTCCCGGAAGGCCGATTTTGATGCACTTTTCTCGGATTGGGTTGGTGGTCAGACACCCCCATATGGAAATCATCCGGTTGACAACAGGAGAACCAGGGACCGACTCCTGGCTCCCGGAAGGCCGATTTTGATGCACTTTTCTCGGATTGGGTTGGTGGTCAGACACCCCCATATGGAAATCATCCGGTTGACAACAGGAGAACCAGGGACCGACTCCTGGCTCCCGGAAGGCCCGATTTTGATGCACTTTTCTCGGATTGGGTTGGTGGTCAGACACCCCCATATGGAAATCATCCGGTTGACAACAGGAGAACCAGGGACCGACTCCTGGCTCCCGGAAGGCCGATTTTGATGCACTTTTCTCGGATTGGGTTGGTGGTCAGACACCCCCATATGGAAATCATCCGGTTGACATTAGGAGAACCAGGGACCGACTCCTGGCTCCCGGAAGGCCGATTTTGATGCACTTTTCTCGGATTGGGTTGGTGGTCAGACACCCCCATATGGAAATCATCCGGTTGACATTAGGAGAACCAGGGACCGACTCCTGGCTCCCGGAAGGCCGATTTTGATGCACTTTTCTCGGATTGGGTTGGTGGTCAGACACCCCCATATGGAAATCATCCGGTTGACAACAGGAGAACCAGGGACCGACTCCTGGCTCCCGGAAGGCCGATTTTGATGCACTTTTCTCGGATTGGGTTGGTGGTCAGACACCCCCATATGGAAACCATCCGGTTGACACCAGGAGAACCAGGGACCGACTCCTGGCTCCCGGAAGGCCGATTTTGATGCACTTTTCTCGGATTGGGTTGGTGGTCAGACACCCCCATATGGAAATCATCCGGTTGACATTAGGAGAACCAGGGACCGACTCCTGGCTCCCGGAAGGCCGATTTTGATGCACTTTTCTCGGATTGGGTTGGTGGTCAGACACCCCCATATGGTAAACCGCCGGCGGACACTAGGAGAACCAGGGGAGGCTATTACCTCACACATGGGGGTTTTGGGTGCCCTTGGCCGGCTTGGGGGTGACCCCAAGAGTGGGTCCAAGACCCCACACCCGGATCCATCCACAGGGGGGCGCCACATGTCATTTTAAGCCTGATTTCACTAGGGGAACCAGGGGATGATCTTAACTCACAAATGGGGGTTTTGGGTGCCCATGGCCGGCTTGGGGGTGACCCCAAGAAGGGGTCCAAGCACCCCCATCCAGATCCATCCACAGGGGGGCGCCACAGGTCACTTTAGGCCGGATTTCACTATGGGGACCCAGGGGAGGCTGTTCACTCACACATGGGGGTTTTGGGTGCCCATGGTCGGCATGGCTGGCTTGGAGGAGACCCCAAGAAGGGGTCCAAGCACCCCCATCCAGATCCATCCACAGGGGGGCGCCACAGGTCATTTTAGGCCGGATTTCACTATGGGGACCCAGGGGAGGCTGTTCACTCACACATGGGGGTTTTGGGTGCCCATGGTCGGCATGGCTGGCTTGGAGGAGACCCAAGAAGGGGTCCAAGCACCCCCATCCAGATCCATCCACAGGGGGGCGCCACAGGTCATTTTAGGCCGGATTTCACTATGGGGACCCAGGGGAGGCTGTTCACTCACACATGGGGGTTTTGGGGTGCCCATGGTCGGCATGGCTGGCTTGGGGGAGACCCCAAGAAGGGGTCCAAGCACCCACAGCCGAATCCATCCACAGGGGGGGCGCCACAGGTCACTTTAGGCCGGATTTCACTAGGGGTACACTGGGGAGGCTGTTCACTCACACATGGGGGTTTTGGGTGCCCTTGGTCGGCATGGCTGGCTTGGAGGAGACCCCAAGAAGGGGTCCAAGCCACCCCCACCAAGATCCATCCACAGGGGGGCGCCACAGGTCACTTTAAGCCTGATTTCACTATGGGGACCCAGGGGAGGCTTTTCACTCACACATGGGGGTTTTGGGTGCCCTTGGTCGGCATGGCTGGCTTGGGGGGGACCCCAAGAAGGGGTCCAAGACCCCACAGCCGGATCCATCCACAGGGGGGCGCCACAGGTCATTGTAGGCCGGATTTCACTATGGGGACCCAGGGGAGGCTTTTCACTCACACATGGGGGTTTTGGGTGCCCATGGTCGGCATGGCTGGCTTGGGGGGGACCCCAAGAAGGGGTCCAAGACCCACAGCCGGATCCATCCACAGGGGGGCGCCACATGTCACTTTAGGCCGGATTTCACTATGGGTACCCAGGGGAGGCTGTTCACTCACACATGGGGGTTTTGGGTGCCCATTGAAGGCATGGCCAGCTTGGGGGGGACCCCAAGAAGGGGTCCAAGCACCCACAGCCGGATCTATCCACAGGGGGGCGCCACATGTCATTTTAAGCCTGATTTCACTATGGGTACCCAGGGGAGGCTGTTCACTCACACATGGGGGTTTGGGGTGCCCATGGTCGGCATGGATGGCTTGGGGGGGACCCCAAGAAGGGGTCCAAGCACCCACAGCCGGATCTATCCACAGGGGGGCGCCACATGTCATTTTAAGCCTGATTTCACTATGGGTACCCAGGGGAGGCTGTTCACTCACACATGGGGGTTTTGGGTGCCCATGGTCGGCATGGCTGGCTTGGAGGAGACCCCAAGAAGGGGTCCAAGCACCCACAGCCGAATCCATCCACAGGGGGGCGCCACAGGTCACTTTATGCCGGATTTCACTATGGGGACACAGGGGAGGCTGTTCACTCACACATGGGGGTTTTGGGTGCCCATGGCCGGCATGGCTGGCTTGGGGGGGACCCCGAGAAGGGGTCCAAGCACCCACAGCCGAATCCATCCACAGGGGGCGCCACAGGTCACTTTAAGCCTGATTTCACTATGGGTACACTGGGGAGGCTGTTCACTCACACATGGGGGTTTTGGGTGCCCATGGCCGGCATGGCTGGCTTGGGGGGGACCCCGAGAAGGGGTCCAAGCACCCACAGCCGAATCCATCCACAGGGGGGCGCCACAGGTCACTTTAAGCCTGATTTCACTATGGGTACACTGGGGAGGCTGTTCACTCACACATGGGGGTTTTGGGTGCCCATGGTCGGCATGGCTGGCTTGGAGGAGACCCCAAGAAGGGGTCCAAGCACCCCCACCAAGATCCATCCACAGGGGGCGCCACAGGTCACTTTAAGCTGATTTCACTATGGGTACACTGGGGAGGCTGTTCACTCACACATGGGGGTTTTGGGTGCCCATGGTCGGCATGGCTGGCTTGGAGGAGACCCCAAGAAGGGGTCCAAGCACCCCCACCAAGATCCATCCACAGGGGGGCGCCACAGGTCACTTTAAGCCTGATTTCACTATGGGTACACTGGGGAGCTGTTCACTCACACATGGGGTTTTGGGTGCCCATGGCCGGCATGGCTGGCTTGGGGGAGACCCCAAGAAGGGGTCCAAGCACCCCCACCAAGATCCATCCACAGGGGGGCGCCACAGGTCACTTTAAGCCTGATTTCACTATGGGTACACTGGGGAGGCTGTTCACTCACACATGGGGGTTTTGGGTGCCCATGGTCGGCATGGCTGGCTTGGAGGAGACCCCAGAAGGGGTCCAAGCACCCCCACCAAGATCCATCCACAGGGGGGCGCCACAGGTCACTTTAAGCCTGATTTCACTATGGGTACACTGGGGAGGCTGTTCACTCACACATGGGGGTTTTGGGTGCCCATGGTCGGCATGGCTGGCTTGGAGGAGACCCCAAGAAGGGGTCCAAGCACCCCCACCAAGATCCATCCACAGGGGGGCGCCACAGGTCACTTTAAGCCTGATTTCACTATGTGTACACTGGGGAGGCTGTTCACTCACACATGGGGGTTTTGGGTGCCCATGGCCGGCATGGCTGGCTTGGGGGAGACCCCAAGAAGGGGTCCAAGCACCCCCACCAAGATCCATCCACAGGGGGGCGCCACAGGTCACTTTAAGCCTGATTTCACTATGGGTACACTGGGGAGGCTGTTCACTCACACATGGGGGTTTTGGGTGCCCATGGTCGGCATGGCTGGCTTGGAGGAGACCCCAAGAAGGGGTCCAAGCACCCCCACCAAGATCCATCCACAGGGGGGCGCCACAGGTCACTTTAAGCCTGATTTCACTATGGGTACACTGGGGAGGCTGTTCACTCACACATGGGGGTTTTGGGTGCCCATGGCCGGCATGGCTGGCTTGGGGGAGACCCCAAGAAGGGGTCCAAGCACCCCCACCAAGATCCATCCACAGGGGGGCGCCACAGGTCACTTTAAGCCTGATTTCACTATGGGTACACTGGGGAGGCTGTTCACTCACACATGGGGGTTTTGGGTGCCCATGGTCGGCATGGCTGGCTTGGAGGAGACCCCAAGAAGGGGTCCAAGCACCCCCACCAAGATCCATCCACAGGGGGGCGCCACAGGTCACTTTAAGCCTGATTTCACTATGGGTACACTGGGGAGGCTGTTCACTCACACATGGGGGTTTTGGGTGCCCATGGTCGGCATGGCTGGCTTGGAGGAGACCCCAAGAAGGGGTCCAAGCACCCCCACCAAGATCCATCCACAGGGGGGCGCCACAGGTCACTTTAAGCCTGATTTCACTATGGGTACACTGGGGAGGCTGTTCACTCACACATGGGGGTTTTGGGTGCCCATGGCCGGCATGGCTGGCTTGGGGGAGACCCCAAGAAGGGGTCCAAGCACCACCAAGATCCATCCACAGGGGGCGCCACAGGTCACTTTAAGCCTGATTTCACTATGGGTACACTGGGGAGGCTGTTCACTCACACATGGGGGTTTTGGGTGCCCCATGGTCGGCATGGCTGGCTTGGAGGAGACCCCAAGAAGGGGTCCAAGCACCCCCACCAAGATCCATCCACAGGGGGGCGCCACAGGTCACTTTAAGCCTGATTTCACTATGGGTACACTGGGGAGGCTGTTCACTCACACATGGGGGTTTTGGGTGCCCATGGCCGGCATGGCTGGCTTGGGGGAGACCCCAAGAAGGGGTCCAAGCACCCCCACCAAGATCCATCCACAGGGGGGCGCCACAGGTCACTTTAAGCCTGATTTCACTAGGGGACACTGGGGAGGCTGTTCACTCACACATGGGGGTTTTGGGTGCCCATGGCCGGCATGGCTGGCTTGGGGGAGACCCCAAGAAGGGGTCCAAGCACCCCCACCAAGATCCATCCACAGGGGGGCGCCACAGGTCATTTCACTAGGAGAACCAGGGGAGGCTCCTGACTCACACATGGGCATTCTGGGTGCCCATGGCTGGGATGGGTGAGACAGAGTCCAGCCCTCCACACACAAAAGTGATCCAGCAGGCCAGAAGAAAGGGGAGAGAGAGAGAGAGAGAACAAATAATACATGGGCACAGAGCAGCCAGCCTCCATTGGAGCTGCCTGCACAGTGCTGCCCTCCTGTGGGAAAGGTTCACACACACACTCACTCACTCACTCACACAGACACACACAGACAAACCTATTCACTTGGGCCTTCTCCCTCATGCCCTGCTGACATCCATGCAGGCCCACATTGACCTTTGTGACCTCTGGAGCTCCATGCACCTTGTTCTAACCTCCCTGCCTAGTAAAGGGCATCTCCCATGGGCATGAGAGTACAGCTCACTCCCCTGGAGCACCATGCCTCTTTTTAATCACTCTCTCCCTATTAAAACCCTCTCTCCCATGGGCTTGAGAGTACAGCTTACTCCTTGACCTCCAGAGGTATAGGAGGCCAAAAAAAAAGGGGGACAGAGCAGACAGCCCCCAAAGGGGATGCCTGCTCTGCCCCCCTATGAGACAGGTTCACTCACTCACACAGACACACCTATTCACTTGGGCCTTCTCCCTCATGCCCTGCTGACATCCATGCAGGCCCACATTGACCTTTGTGACCTCTGGAGCTCCATGCCTCTTTTTAAACTCTCTCTTCCCATTAAAAGCCTCTCTCACATGGGCTTGAGAGTACAGCTTACTCCCTTGACCTCCAGAGGTATAGGAGGCCAAAAAAAAAGGGGGACAGAGCAGACAGCCCCCAAAGGGGATGCCTGCTCTGCCCCCCTATGAGACAGGTTCACTCACTCACACAGACACACCTATTCACTTGGGCCTTCTCTCTGTGGCCCTGCTGACAGCCATGCAGGCCCACATTGACCTTTGTGACCTCTGGAGCTCATTGCCTCCATCTCTACACTCCATGCCCAGTGAAACCCTCTCTCACTCGGCCTGAGACTGCAGCTCACTCCCTGGATGCCTGGGCTCCAGAACCACGACCACCAAGCCCACACTCCCTGCCCAGTGAAACCCTCTCTCACTCGGCCTGAGACTGCAGCTCACTCCCTGGATGGCCTGGGCTCCAGGAACCACGACCACCAAGCCCACACTCCCTGCCCACTCAAACCCTCTCTCACTCGGCCTCAGACTGCAGCTCACTCCCTGGATGGCCTGGGCTCCAGAACCACGACCACCAAGCCCACACTCCCTGCCCACTCAAACCCTCTCTCACTCGGCCTCAGACTGCAGCTCACTCCCTGGATGGCCTGGGCTCCAGAACCACGACCACCAAGCCCACACTCCCTGCCCGCTCAAACCATCTCTCACTCGGACTGAGACTGCAGCTCACTGCATGGGCGTCCCCGACCTCCATGCCTCCAGGCCCACACTCCGTGTCCGCTCAAACCATCTCTCACTCGGACTGAGACTGCAGCTCACTGCATGGGCGTCCCCGACCTCCATGCCTCCAGGCCCACACTCCCGTGTCCGCTCAAACCATCTCTCACTCGGACTGAGACTGCAGCTCACTGCATGGGCGTCCCCGACCTCCATGCCTCCAGGCCCACACTCCGTGTCCGCTCAAACCATCTCTCACTCGGACTGAGACTGCAGCTCACTGCATGGGCGTCCCCGACCTCCATGCCTCCAGGCCCACACTCCGTGTCCGCTCAAACCATCTCTCACTCGGACTGAGACTGCAGCTCACTGCATGGGCGTCCCCGACCTCCATGCCTCCAGGCCCACACTCCGTGTCCGCTCAAACCATCTCTCACTCGGACTGAGACTGCAGCTCACTGCATGGGCGTCCCCCGACCTCCATGCCTCCAGGCCCACACTCTGTGTCCGCTCAAACCATCTCTCACTCGGACTGAGACTGCAGCTCACTGCATGGGCCTCCCCGACCTCCATGCCTCCAGGCCCACACTCCGTGTCCGCTCAAACATCTCTCACTCGGACTGAGACTGCAGCTCAC
Organism: Coregonus lavaretus; assembly: GCF_964263955.1. NCBI lineage: Eukaryota > Metazoa > Chordata > Actinopteri > Salmoniformes > Salmonidae > Coregonus > Coregonus lavaretus. The sequence goes on along the minus strand of NW_028160589.1, from coordinate 593 downwards.
TGCATGGGCCTCCCCGACCTCCATGCCTACAGGCCCACACTCTGTGTCCGCTCAAACCATCTCTCACTCGGACTGAGACTGCAGCTCACTGCATGGCCTCCCCGACCTCCATGCCTCCAGGCCCACACTCTGTGTCCGCTCAACCCATCGGATGAGACTGCGGCTCACTGCATGGGCCTCCCCGACCTTCATGCCTACAGGCCCACACTCTGTGTCCGCTCAAACCATCTCTCACTCGGACTGAGACTGCAGCTCACTGCATGGGCCTCCCCGACCTCCATGCCTCCAGGCCCACACCCGATGTCGCTCAAACCATCTCTCACTCGGACTGAGACTGCAGCTCACTCCCTCGACCTCCATGCCTCTCCGACCTCCATGCCTCCAGGCCCACACTCCATCCCCGCTCAAACCATCTCTCACTCGGCCTGAGACTGCAGCTCACTCCCTGGGTGGCCTGGGCTCCAGAACCACGACCACCAGGCGAACCGGGGCACCCACTCTTAAGCACCCTCCCGCGGACACAAAGTAGTCTTAAGCCCGGCCTTCAGGAACCACGCGTACCTGGTAACCCAAAAACCAAGCTCATCGTACCT